>NC_045721.1:29682102-29735946 GCF_009834535.1 Camelus ferus
ACTGGCATAGGAAAAAATTCGAATTTTGAGAAAATGTCTTCTAAGTGTCAATATGACTTGTATGGTGATGAAGTTCAGAAATACACATGCTAACAAATCTGTAGTGAAATTTTTCCGAAACCGTAATGCATGCAGTTTTTTTCAGAACACAGAATTTGACGATGAGCGAATCTATGTAAATTACATGACTTTGGGGTGGAACAAGTTCCAAGAGTATATTTCTTTAAAAAACTGCCTGATTTCAGAAACTGACTTAGGGAAAATCTGCATATACTTTGTACATGTTTCTAGCTGTATATACATTTTGGTAGAATGAAAGTTCAGGTAATCTACATGCTACAAACTCAGCAGTGAATATTTGTTCGAACATGCGGTGCAAGTAGAAAGTTTGAATCACGGAATGTCACGGCGAGGGACTCTTTGTAAATTATAAGTCCAATGTGTAGAACATGCTACCAGAGATTTATCCTGCTATAGATGCCTGATTTTCTAAACTGCCATTAGGAAAAAGCTGCGAACTCAGAATAATGTTTTCTAGGTTTATATATGCCTTATATGGTGGATGAAAATTCTGTAATCTACACGCACACAACTGAGTAATGAATGTTTGTCAAATCCGTGATGAATTTAGCATGTTCGGAACATGGAAAGTCACTTTGTGGGTAACTATTGAAATTACAATTCTACTGGGTCGAACTCGCTTGCAGAGATTACTTCTGCAAAAAACATCATGATTTTCAAAACAGACGGTAGGAAAAAGTAGTGAAATCAGAGTAAATATTTCTAGGTGTATATATGACTTATATGGTGGATGAAAGTTCTGTCATCCACATGCACACAACTGAGTAATTAACGTTTGTCAAATCCGTGATGCATGAAGCATGTTCAGAAAACGGAAAGTCACTTTGAGGGAAACTGCTTAAATTACAATTCCTCTGGATAGAACTCGCTTGAAGAGGTTTTTTCCTGAGAAAACTTCATGATTTTAAAACCTGAAGTTAGGAAAAAGCTGTGAAAGCAGAGTAAATATTTCTAGGTGTAAATATGCCTTGTATGGTGGATTAAATTTCGGAAATCCACATGCTCTCGAATCAGTAATGAATGTTTTATAAATCCAGTATGCATGTAGCGTGTTATGAACACGGAATGTCATGGTAAGTGAAACATTGTAAATTTCATGTCTATTGGATAGAACACGATCGAAGAGAATTTTCCTGTGAAATCTGCCTGTTATTTGCAACGGGCATTAGGACAAATCTGCAAACGAGGAGAAACATTTCTAGGTGTAAATATGCCATGTTTGGTGGATGAAAGTTTGGTAATCCACATGTTCACAACTCATTAAAAAATGTTTGTCGAATCCGTGATGCACGTATCATATTCAGAACACAGAATATCATGGTGAAAGAAACTTTGTAAATTACATATTTATTGGGTAGAACTCACTCCAAAAGTATTTTTCTGTGAAATCTGCCTCATTTTCAAAACTGGCATAAGGAAACGAGTTCGAAATTTGAGAAAATGTTTCTAAGTGCAATATGACTTTAATGGTGGATGAAAGATCAGTAATCCACTATGCTAACAAATCTGTAGTGAATTTGTGTCGATTCTTTGATGCATGCAGCTTTCTCGGAACACGGAAGTTCACGGTGAGCCAATCTATGTAAATTACATGTCTATTGTGTAGAAGTCACTCCAAGAGAATTTTTCTGCAAAAACTACCTCACATTCAAAACTGATATTTGGAAAACACTGCGAACTCAGAGTAATGGTTTCTAGGTGTAAATATGCCTTTTATGGCTGATGAAAGTTTGGTAATCCTCATGCTCACAACTCCTTAAAGATTATTTTTCGAATCAGTGATGCATGTTGCGTGTTCAGATCACGGAATATCATACTGAGGGAAAAAATGTAAATTACATGTCTATTGAAGTAGAACTCGCTCCAAGAGAATTTTTTTGCATAAACTGCATGATTTCAGAAACTGACATTAGGAGATATCTACTAAATCTGAAAAAGTCTTTCTACGTGTAAATATGCCTTGTTTGGTGGATGAAAATTCGGTAATACTAATGTTCACAACTCATTAAAGAGTGTTTGTCGAATCCATGATGCACATAGCATGTTTGGAACACGGAATTTCTCGATGAGTGGAAGCATTTAAATTTCATGTCCATTGGGTAGAACTCGCTCCAAAAGCATTTTTCTGCAAAATCTGCCTCACTTTCAAAACTGGCAGTAGGAAATATATTCGAAATCTGAGAAAATGCTTCTAAGTGTCAATATGATTTGTATGTGGATGAAAGATCAGAAATGCACATGCTAACAAATCTGTAGTGAATACTTGTCGAAACCTTGATGCATGCAAATTTGTCAGAACACAGATTTTGACGGTGAGAGAATCTATGTAAATTACATGTCTATTGTGTAGAACTCTCTCCAAGAATATTTTTCTGTGAAAACTGCCTCATTTTTGAAACTGGCTTTAGGTAAAACTTTCAAAAAATGAGAAAATGCTTGTAAGTGTCAGTATGCCTTCTATGGTGGATGAAAGTACGGTAAAACATATGCTAATAACTCTGTAGTGAATATTTGTGGAATCTGAGATGCATGTAGCGTGTTCAGAACACGGAGTTTCACGGTGAGTCAATCTATGTAAATTACATGTCTCTTGGGTAGAACTTGCTCCAAGAGCTTTTTGCTGTGAAATCTGCTGCATTTTGGAATCTGGCGATTGGAAATCTCTGTGAAATCAGAGAAAATGCTTCTAAGTGTCACTATGCCTTTTATTGTGTTGAAAGTTCGGTAATACACATGCAAACACATTTGTAGTGAATATTTGTCAAATCCGTTATGCATGTAGCGTGTTCGAAAGACGTAATTTCACAGCAATTAAATCTATGTAAATTACATGTCTAGTGGGTAGAAATCGCTCCAAAACTTTTTTCCTTAGAAAAATGCCTAATTTTCAAAACTGCTATTAGGAAATTGCTGCGAACTCAGAGTTAATGTTTCTAGGTGCTAATATGTCTTGTGTGGTGGATGAAAGTTTGTAATGCACATGCTCGTAACACAGTAATGAATGCTTTCTGAATCTGTGATGCATGTAGCATGTTCAGAACATGGAATGTCTCAGTGAGGGGAAAAATGTAAATTACATGTCTATTGGGTAGTACTCGCACCAAGAGGATTTTTCTGCGAAAACTGCATGATTTTAGAAACTGACGTAAGGAGAAATCTACTAAATAAGAATAAATGTTTCTATGTGTAAATACACATTGTATGGTGGGTGAAAGTTTGGTAATACACATGTTCACCACTCAATAAAGAATGTTTGTCGAATCAGTGATGCATGTAGCGTGTTCGGAACATGAAATGTCACGGTGAGTGAAAGCATTTAAATTACATGTCCACTTGGTAGAACTTGCTCCAAAAGCATTTTTCTGTGAAATCTGCCTCATTTTCCAAACTGGCATTAGGAAAAATTTCGAATTTTGAGAAAATGCTTCTAAGTGTCAATATGACTTGTATGGTGATGAAAGTTCAGAAATACACATGCTAACAAATCTGTAGTGAATATTTTCCGAAACCGTAATGCATGCAGTTTTTTTCAGAACACAGAATTTGACGATGAGCGAATCTATGTAAATTACATGACTATTGGGTGGAACAAGTTCCAAGAGTATATTTCTTTAAAAACTGCCTGATTTCAGAAACTGACTTTAGGAAAAATCTGCATATACTTTGTACATGTTTCTAGCTGTATATATACATTTTATGGTAGATGAAAGTTCAGTAATCTACATGCTAACAACTCAGCAGTGAATATTTGTCGAACCTGCGGTGCAAGTAGAAAGTTTGAATCACGGAATGTCACGGCGAGGGACTCTTTGTAAATTATAAGTCCAATGTGTAGAACATGCTACCAGAGATTTATCCTGCTATAGATGCCTGATTTTCTAAACTGCCATTAGGAAAAAGCTGCGAACTCAGAATAATGTTTTCTAGGTTTATATATGCCTTATATGGTGGATGAAAATTCTGTAATCTACACGCACACAACTGAGTAATGAATGTTTGTCAAATCCGTGATGAATTTAGCATGTTCGGAACATGGAAAGTCACTTTGTGGGTAACTATTGAAATTACAATTCTACTGGGTCGAACTCGCTTGCAGAGATTACTTCTGCAAAAACATCATGATTTTCAAAACAGACGGTAGGAAAAAGTAGTGAAATCAGAGTAAATATTTCTAGGTGTATATATGACTTATATGGTGGATGAAAGTTCTGTCATCCACATGCACACAACTGAGTAATTAACGTTTGTCAAATCCGTGATGCATGAAGCATGTTCAGAAAACGGAAAGTCACTTTGAGGGAAACTGCTTAAATTACAATTCCTCTGGATAGAACTCGCTTGAAGAGGTTTTTTCCTGAGAAAACTTCATGATTTTAAAACCTGAAGTTAGGAAAAAGCTGTGAAAGCAGAGTAAATATTTCTAGGTGTAAATATGCCTTGTATGGTGGATTAAATTTCGGAAATCCACATGCTCTCGAATCAGTAATGAATGTTTTATAAATCCAGTATGCATGTAGCGTGTTATGAACACGGAATGTCATGGTAAGTGAAACATTGTAAATTTCATGTCTATTGGATAGAACACGATCGAAGAGAATTTTCCTGTGAAATCTGCCTGTTATTTGCAACGGGCATTTGGACAAATCTGCAAACGAGGAGAAACATTTCTAGGTGTAAATATGCCATGTTTGGTGGATGAAAGTTTGGTAATCCACATGTTCACAACTCATTAAAAAATGTTTGTCGAATCCGTGATGCACGTATCATATTCAGAACACAGAATATCATGGTGAAAGAAACTTTGTAAATTACATATTTATTGGGTAGAACTCACTCCAAAAGTATTTTTCTGTGAAATCTGCCTCATTTTCAAAACTGGCATAAGGAAACGAGTTCGAAATTTGAGAAAATGTTTCTAAGTGCAATATGACTTTAATGGTGGATGAAAGACAGTAATCCACATGCTAAAAAATTCTGTAGTGAATATTTGTCGAAACTGTTATGCATGCAACTTTCTCGGAACACAGAATTTGACGGTGATCGAACCTATGTAAATCAAATGTCTACTGTGTAGAACTCTCTGCAAGAGAATTTTTCGGTGAAAACTGCCTCATTTTCGAAACTGGCGTTAGGAAAAACTTTCAAAAAATGAGAAAATGCTTGTAAGCGCCATTATGCCTTGTATGGTGGATGAAAGTACGGTAATCCACATGCTAACAAATCTGTAGTGAATTTGTGTCGATTCTGTGATGCATGCAGCTTTCTCGGAACACGGAATTTCACGGTGAGCCAATCTATGTAAATTACATGTCTATTGTGTAGAACTCACTCCAAGAGCATTTTTCTGCAAAAACTACCTCACATTCAAAACTGACATTTGGAAAACACTGCGAACTCAGAGTAATGGTTTCTAGGTGTAAATATGCCTTTTATGGCAGATGACAGTTTGGTAATCCTCATGCTCACAACTCCTTAAAGATTATTTTTCGAATCAGTGATGCATGTTGCGTGTTCAGATCACGGAATATCATACTGAGGGAAAAAATGTAAATTACATGTCTATTGAATAGAACTCGCTCCAAGAGAATTTTTTTGCATAAACTGCATGATTTCAGAAACTGACATTAGGAGATATCTACTAAATCTGAAAAAGTCTTTCTACGTGTAAATATGCCTTGTTTGGTGGATGAAAATTCGGTAATACTAATGTTCACAACTCATTAAAGAGTGTTTGTCGAATCCATGATGCACATAGCATGTTTGGAACACGGAATTTCTCGATGAGTGGAAGCATTTAAATTTCATGTCCATTGGGTAGAACTCGCTCCAAAAGCATTTTTCTGCAAAATCTGCCTCACTTTCAAAACTGGCAGTAGGAAATATATTCGAAATCTGAGAAAATGCTTCTAAGTGTCAATATGATTTGTATGTGGATGAAAGATCAGAAATGCACATGCTAACAAATCTGTAGTGAATACTTGTCGAAACCTTGATGCATGCAAATTTGTCAGAACACAGATTTTGACGGTGAGAGAATCTATGTAAATTACATGTCTATTGTGTAGAACTCTCTCCAAGAATATTTTTCTGTGAAAACTGCCTCATTTTTGAAACTGGCTTTAGGTAAAACTTTCAAAAAATGAGAAAATGCTTGTAAGTGTCAGTATGCCTTCTATGGTGGATGAAAGTACGGTAAAACATATGCTAATAACTCTGTAGTGAATATTTGTGGAATCTGAGATGCATGTAGCGTGTTCAGAACACGGAGTTTCACGGTGAGTCAATCTATGTAAATTACATGTCTCTTGGGTAGAACTTGCTCCAAGAGCTTTTTGCTGTGAAATCTGCTGCATTTTGGAATCTGGCGATTGGAAATCTCTGTGAAATCAGAGAAAATGCTTCTAAGTGTCACTATGCCTTTTATTGTGTTGAAAGTTCGGTAATACACATGCAAACACATTTGTAGTGAATATTTGTCAAATCCGTTATGCATGTAGCGTGTTCGAAAGACGTAATTTCACAGCAATTAAATCTATGTAAATTACATGTCTAGTGGGTAGAAATCGCTCCAAAACTTTTTTCCTTAGAAAAATGCCTAATTTTCAAAACTGCTATTAGGAAATTGCTGCGAACTCAGAGTTAATGTTTCTAGGTGCTAATATGTCTTGTGTGGTGGATGAAAGTTTGTAATGCACATGCTCGTAACACAGTAATGAATGCTTTCTGAATCTGTGATGCATGTAGCATGTTCAGAACATGGAATGTCTCAGTGAGGGGAAAAATGTAAATTACATGTCTATTGGGTAGTACTCGCACCAAGAGGATTTTTCTGCGAAAACTGCATGATTTTAGAAACTGACGTAAGGAGAAATCTACTAAATAAGAATAAATGTTTCTATGTGTAAATACACATTGTATGGTGGGTGAAAGTTTGGTAATACACATGTTCACCACTCAATAAAGAATGTTTGTCGAATCAGTGATGCATGTAGCGTGTTCGGAACATGAAATGTCACGGTGAGTGAAAGCATTTAAATTACATGTCCACTTGGTAGAACTTGCTCCAAAAGCATTTTTCTGTCAAATCTGCCTCATTTTCCAAACTGGCATTAGGAAAAATTTCGAATTTTGAGAAAATGCTTCTAAGTGTCAATATGACTTGTATGGTGATGAAAGTTCAGAAATACACATGCTAACAAATCTGTAGTGAATATTTTCCGAAACCGTAATGCATGCAGTTTTTTTCAGAACACAGAATTTGACGATGAGCGAATCTATGTAAATTACATGACTATTGGGTGGAACAAGTTCCAAGAGTATATTTCTTTAAAAACTGCCTGATTTCAGAAACTGACTTTAGGAAAAATCTGCATATACTTTGTACATGTTTCTAGCTGTATATATACATTTTATGGTAGATGAAAGTTCAGTAATCTACATGCTAACAACTCAGCAGTGAATATTTGTCGAACCTGCGGTGCAAGTAGAAAGTTTGAATCACGGAATGTCACGGCGAGGGACTCTTTGTAAATTATAAGTCCAATGTGTAGAACATGCTACCAGAGATTTATCCTGCTATAGATGCCTGATTTTCTAAACTGCCATTAGGAAAAAGCTGCGAACTCAGAATAATGTTTTCTAGGTTTATATATGCCTTATATGGTGGATGAAAATTCTGTAATCTACACGCACACAACTGAGTAATGAATGTTTGTCAAATCCGTGATGAATTTAGCATGTTCGGAACATGGAAAGTCACTTTGTGGGTAACTATTGAAATTACAATTCTACTGGGTCGAACTCGCTTGCAGAGATTACTTCTGCAAAAACATCATGATTTTCAAAACAGACGGTAGGAAAAAGTAGTGAAATCAGAGTAAATATTTCTAGGTGTATATATGACTTATATGGTGGATGAAAGTTCTGTCATCCACATGCACACAACTGAGTAATTAACGTTTGTCAAATCCGTGATGCATGAAGCATGTTCAGAAAACGGAAAGTCACTTTGAGGGAAACTGCTTAAATTACAATTCCTCTGGATAGAACTCGCTTGAAGAGGTTTTTTCCTGAGAAAACTTCATGATTTTAAAACCTGAAGTTAGGAAAAAGCTGTGAAAGCAGAGTAAATATTTCTAGGTGTAAATATGCCTTGTATGGTGGATTAAATTTCGGAAATCCACATGCTCTCGAATCAGTAATGAATGTTTTATAAATCCAGTATGCATGTAGCGTGTTATGAACACGGAATGTCATGGTAAGTGAAACATTGTAAATTTCATGTCTATTGGATAGAACACGATCGAAGAGAATTTTCCTGTGAAATCTGCCTGTTATTTGCAACGGGCATTTGGACAAATCTGCAAACGAGGAGAAACATTTCTAGGTGTAAATATGCCATGTTTGGTGGATGAAAGTTTGGTAATCCACATGTTCACAACTCATTAAAAAATGTTTGTCGAATCCGTGATGCACGTATCATATTCAGAACACAGAATATCATGGTGAAAGAAACTTTGTAAATTACATATTTATTGGGTAGAACTCACTCCAAAAGTATTTTTCTGTGAAATCTGCCTCATTTTCAAAACTGGCATAAGGAAACGAGTTCGAAATTTGAGAAAATGTTTCTAAGTGCAATATGACTTTAATGGTGGATGAAAGATCAGTAATCCATATGCTAACAAATCTGTAGTGAATTTGTGTCGATTCTTTGATGCATGCAGCTTTCTCGGAACACGGAAGTTCCCGGTGAGCCAATCTATGTAAATTACATGTCTATTGTGTAGAAGTCACTCCAAGAGAATTTTTCTGCAAAAACTACCTCACATTCAAAACTGATATTTGGAAAACACTGCGAACTCAGAGTAATGGTTTCTAGGTGTAAATATGCCTTTTATGGCTGATGAAAGTTTGGTAATCCTCATGCTCACAACTCCTTAAAGATTATTTTTCGAATCAGTGATGCATGTTGCGTGTTCAGATCACGGAATATCATACTGAGGGAAAAAATGTAAATTACATGTCTATTGAATAGAACTCGCTCCAAGAGAATTTTTTTGCATAAACTGCATGATTTCAGAAACTGACATTAGGAGATATCTACTAAATCTGAAAAAGTCTTTCTACGTGTAAATATGCCTTGTTTGGTGGATGAAAATTCGGTAATACTAATGTTCACAACTCATTAAAGAGTGTTTGTCGAATCCATGATGCACATAGCATGTTTGGAACACGGAATTTCTCGATGAGTGGAAGCATTTAAATTTCATGTCCATTGGGTAGAACTCGCTCCAAAAGCATTTTTCTGCAAAATCTGCCTCACTTTCAAAACTGGCAGTAGGAAATATATTCGAAATCTGAGAAAATGCTTCTAAGTGTCAATATGATTTGTATGTGGATGAAAGATCAGAAATGCACATGCTAACAAATCTGTAGTGAATACTTGTCGAAACCTTGATGCATGCAAATTTGTCAGAACACAGATTTTGACGGTGAGAGAATCTATGTAAATTACATGTCTATTGTGTAGAACTCTCTCCAAGAATATTTTTCTGTGAAAACTGCCTCATTTTTGAAACTGGCTTTAGGTAAAACTTTCAAAAAATGAGAAAATGCTTGTAAGTGTCAGTATGCCTTCTATGGTGGATGAAAGTACGGTAAAACATATGCTAATAACTCTGTAGTGAATATTTGTGGAATCTGAGATGCATGTAGCGTGTTCAGAACACGGAGTTTCACGGTGAGTCAATCTATGTAAATTACATGTCTCTTGGGTAGAACTTGCTCCAAGAGCTTTTTGCTGTGAAATCTGCTGCATTTTGGAATCTGGCGATTGGAAATCTCTGTGAAATCAGAGAAAATGCTTCTAAGTGTCACTATGCCTTTTATTGTGTTGAAAGTTCGGTAATACACATGCAAACACATTTGTAGTGAATATTTGTCAAATCCGTTATGCATGTAGCGTGTTCGAAAGACGTAATTTCACAGCAATTAAATCTATGTAAATTACATGTCTAGTGGGTAGAAATCGCTCCAAAACTTTTTTCCTTAGAAAAATGCCTAATTTTCAAAACTGCTATTAGGAAATTGCTGCGAACTCAGAGTTAATGTTTCTAGGTGCTAATATGTCTTGTGTGGTGGATGAAAGTTTGTAATGCACATGCTCGTAACACAGTAATGAATGCTTTCTGAATCTGTGATGCATGTAGCATGTTCAGAACATGGAATGTCTCAGTGAGGGGAAAAATGTAAATTACATGTCTATTGGGTAGTACTCGCACCAAGAGGATTTTTCTGCGAAAACTGCATGATTTTAGAAACTGACGTAAGGAGAAATCTACTAAATAAGAATAAATGTTTCTATGTGTAAATACACATTGTATGGTGGGTGAAAGTTTGGTAATACACATGTTCACCACTCAATAAAGAATGTTTGTCGAATCAGTGATGCATGTAGCGTGTTCGGAACATGAAATGTCACGGTGAGTGAAAGCATTTAAATTACATGTCCACTTGGTAGAACTTGCTCCAATAGCATTTTTCTGTCAAATCTGCCTCATTTTCCAAACTGGCATTAGGAAAAATTTCGAATTTTGAGAAAATGCTTCTAAGTGTCAATATGACTTGTATGGTGATGAAAGTTCAGAAATACACATGCTAACAAATCTGTAGTGAATATTTTCCGAAACCGTAATGCATGCAGTTTTTTTCAGAACACAGAATTTGACGATGAGCGAATCTATGTAAATTACATGACTATTGGGTGGAACAAGTTCCAAGAGTATATTTCTTTAAAAACTGCCTGATTTCAGAAACTGACTTTAGGAAAAATCTGCATATACTTTGTACATGTTTCTAGCTGTATATATACATTTTATGGTAGATGAAAGTTCAGTAATCTACATGCTAACAACTCAGCAGTGAATATTTGTCGAACCTGCGGTGCAAGTAGAAAGTTTGAATCACGGAATGTCACGGCGAGGGACTCTTTGTAAATTATAAGTCCAATGTGTAGAACATGCTACCAGAGATTTATCCTGCTATAGATGCCTGATTTTCTAAACTGCCATTAGGAAAAAGCTGCGAACTCAGAATAATGTTTTCTAGGTTTATATATGCCTTATATGGTGGATGAAAATTCTGTAATCTACACGCACACAACTGAGTAATGAATGTTTGTCAAATCCGTGATGAATTTAGCATGTTCGGAACATGGAAAGTCACTTTGTGGGTAACTATTGAAATTACAATTCTACTGGGTCGAACTCGCTTGCAGAGATTACTTCTGCAAAAACATCATGATTTTCAAAACAGACGGTAGGAAAAAGTAGTGAAATCAGAGTAAATATTTCTAGGTGTATATATGACTTATATGGTGGATGAAAGTTCTGTCATCCACATGCACACAACTGAGTAATTAACGTTTGTCAAATCCGTGATGCATGAAGCATGTTCAGAAAACGGAAAGTCACTTTGAGGGAAACTGCTTAAATTACAATTCCTCTGGATAGAACTCGCTTGAAGAGGTTTTTTCCTGAGAAAACTTCATGATTTTAAAACCTGAAGTTAGGAAAAAGCTGTGAAAGCAGAGTAAATATTTCTAGGTGTAAATATGCCTTGTATGGTGGATTAAATTTCGGAAATCCACATGCTCTCGAATCAGTAATGAATGTTTTATAAATCCAGTATGCATGTAGCGTGTTATGAACACGGAATGTCATGGTAAGTGAAACATTGTAAATTTCATGTCTATTGGATAGAACACGATCGAAGAGAATTTTCCTGTGAAATCTGCCTGTTATTTGCAACGGGCATTTGGACAAATCTGCAAACGAGGAGAAACATTTCTAGGTGTAAATATGCCATGTTTGGTGGATGAAAGTTTGGTAATCCACATGTTCACAACTCATTAAAAAATGTTTGTCGAATCCGTGATGCACGTATCATATTCAGAACACAGAATATCATGGTGAAAGAAACTTTGTAAATTACATATTTATTGGGTAGAACTCACTCCAAAAGTATTTTTCTGTGAAATCTGCCTCATTTTCAAAACTGGCATAAGGAAACGAGTTCGAAATTTGAGAAAATGTTTCTAAGTGCAATATGACTTTAATGGTGGATGAAAGATCAGTAATCCATATGCTAACAAATCTGTAGTGAATTTGTGTCGATTCTTTGATGCATGCAGCTTTCTCGGAACACGGAAGTTCACGGTGAGCCAATCTATGTAAATTACATGTCTATTGTGTAGAAGTCACTCCAAGAGAATTTTTCTGCAAAAACTACCTCACATTCAAAACTGATATTTGGAAAACACTGCGAACTCAGAGTAATGGTTTCTAGGTGTAAATATGCCTTTTATGGCTGATGAAAGTTTGGTAATCCTCATGCTCACAACTCCTTAAAGATTATTTTTCGAATCAGTGATGCATGTTGCGTGTTCAGATCACGGAATATCATACTGAGGGAAAAAATGTAAATTACATGTCTATTGAATAGAACTCGCTCCAAGAGAATTTTTTTGCATAAACTGCATGATTTCAGAAACTGACATTAGGAGATATCTACTAAATCTGAAAAAGTCTTTCTACGTGTAAATATGCCTTGTTTGGTGGATGAAAATTCGGTAATACTAATGTTCACAACTCATTAAAGAGTGTTTGTCGAATCCATGATGCACATAGCATGTTTGGAACACGGAATTTCTCGATGAGTGGAAGCATTTAAATTTCATGTCCATTGGGTAGAACTCGCTCCAAAAGCATTTTTCTGCAAAATCTGCCTCACTTTCAAAACTGGCAGTAGGAAATATATTCGAAATCTGAGAAAATGCTTCTAAGTGTCAATATGATTTGTATGTGGATGAAAGATCAGAAATGCACATGCTAACAAATCTGTAGTGAATACTTGTCGAAACCTTGATGCATGCAAATTTGTCAGAACACAGATTTTGACGGTGAGAGAATCTATGTAAATTACATGTCTATTGTGTAGAACTCTCTCCAAGAATATTTTTCTGTGAAAACTGCCTCATTTTTGAAACTGGCTTTAGGTAAAACTTTCAAAAAATGAGAAAATGCTTGTAAGTGTCAGTATGCCTTCTATGGTGGATGAAAGTACGGTAAAACATATGCTATAACTCTGTAGTGAATATTTGTGGAATCTGAGATGCATGTAGCGTGTTCAGAACACGGAGTTTCCCGGTGAGTCGAATCTATGTAAATTACAGTCTCTCTTGTGGTAGAAATTCGCTCCAAAGAGCTTTTTGCTGCTGAAATCTGCCCTGCAATTTGGCATACTGGCGATTGGAAAACACTGTGAAAATCAGAGAAAATGCTTCAAGTGGCACTAGATGCCTTGTATTGTGTTGAAAGTTCGTAATCCAACATCAAACACATTTGTAGTGAATATTTGTCGAATCCGTTATGCTGTAGCGTGTACAAAAGAATTTTTTGCAAAACTGCATGATTTCAGAAACTGACATTAGGAGATATCTACTAAATCTGAAAAGTCTTTCTACGTGTAAATATGCCTTGTTTGGTGGATGAAAATTCGGTAATACTAATGTTCACAACTCATTAAAGAGTGTTTGTCGAATCCGTGAAGCACATAGCATGTTGGAACACGGAATTTCTCGATGAGCGGAAGCATTTAAATTTCATGTCCATTGGGTAGAACTCGCCCCAAAAGCATTTTTCTGCAAAATCTGCCTCACTTTCAAAACTGGCAGTAGGAAATATATTCGAAATCTGAGAAATGCTTCTAAGTGTCAATATGACTTGTATGTGGATGAAAGATCAGAAATGCACATGCTAACAAATCTGTAGTGAATACTTGTCGAAACCTTGATGCATGCATCTTGTCAGAACACAGATTTTGACGGTGAGAGAATCTATGTAAATTACATGTCTATTGTGTAGAACTCTCTCCAAGAATATTTTTCTGTGAAAACTGCCTCATTTTTGAAACTGGCTTTAGGTAATACTTTCAAAAAATGAGAAAATGCTTGTAAGTGTCAGTATGCCTTCTATGGTGGATGAAAGTACGGTAAAACATATGCTAATAACTCTGTAGTGAATATTTGTGGAATCCGAGATGCATGTAGCGTGTTCAGAACACGGAATTTCCCGGTGAGCGAATCTATGTAAATTACAAGTCTCTTGGTTAGAATTCGCTCCAAGAGCTTTTTGCTGCGAAATCTGCCGCATTTTCATAACTGGCGTTTGGAAAACACTGTGAAATCAGAGAAAATGCTTCTAAGTGTCACTATGCCTTTTATTGTGTTGAAAGTTCGGTAATCCACATGCAAACACATTTGTAGTGAATATTTGTCGAATCCGTTATGCATGTAGCGTGTTCGAAGACGTAATTTCACAGCAATGGAATCTATGTAAATTACATGCCTAGTGGGTAGAAATCGCTCCAACAGTTTTTTCCTTAGAAAAATGCCTAATTTTCAAAACTGCTATTAGGAAATTGCTGCGAACTCAGAGTTAATGTTTCTAGGTGCTAATATGTCTTGTGTGGTGGATGAAAGTTTGTAATGCACATGCTCGTAACACAGTAATGAATGCTTTCTGAATCTGTGATGCATGTAGCATGTTCAGAACATGGAATGTCTCAGTGAGGGGAAAAATGTAAATTACATGTCTATTGGGTAGTACTCGCTCCAAGAGGATTTTTCTGCGAAAACTGCATGATTTTAGAAACTGACGTAAGGAGAAATCTACTAAATAAGAATAAATGTTTCTATGTGTAAATACACATTGTATGGTGGGTGAAAGTTTGGTAATACACATGTTCACCACTCAATAAAGAATGTTTGTCGAATCAGTGATGCATGTAGCGTGTTCGGAACATGAAATGTCACGGTGAGTGAAAGCATTTAAATTACATGTCCACTTGGTAGAACTTGCTCCAAAAGCATTTTTCTGTGAAATCTGCCTCATTTTCCAAACTGGCATTAGGAAAATTTCGAATTTTGAGAAAATGCTTCTAAGTGTCAATATGACTTGTATGGTGATGAAAGTTCAGAAATACACATGCTAACAAATCTGTAGTGAATATTTTCCGAAACCGTAATGCATGCAGTTTTTTTCAGAACACAGAATTTGACGATGAGCGAATCTATGTAAATTACATGACTATTGGGTGGAACAAGTTCCAAGAGTATATTTCTTTAAAAACTGCCTGATTTCAGAAACTGACGTTAGGAAAAATCTGCATATACTTTGTACATGTTTCTAGCTGTATATATACATTTTATGGTAGATGAAAGTTCAGTAATCTACATGCTAACAACTCAGCAGTGAATATTTGTCGAACCTGCGGTGCAAGTAGAAAGTTTGAATCACGGAATGTCACGGCGAGGGACTCTTATGTAAATTATAAGTCCAATGTGTAGAACATGCTACCAGAGATTTATCCTGCTATAGATGCCTGATTTTCTAAACTGCCATTAGGAAAAAGCTGCGAACTCAGAATAATGTTTTCTAGGTTTATATATGCCTTATATGGTGGATGAAAATTCTGTAATCTACATGCACACAACTGAGTAATGAATGTTTGTCAAATCCGTGATGAATTTAGCATGTTCGGACCATGGAAAGTCACTTTGTGGGTAACTATTGAAATTACAATTCTACTGGGTCGAACTCGCTTGCAGAGATTACTTCTGCAAAAACATCATGATTTTCAAAACAGACGGTAGGAAAAAGTAGTGAAATCAGAGTAAATATTTCTAGGTGTATATATGACTTATATGGTGGATGAAAGTTCTGTCATCCACATGCACACAACTGAGTAATTAACGTTTGTCAAATCCGTGATGCATGAAGCATGTTCAGAAAACGGAAAGTCACTTTGAGGGAAACTGCTTAAATTACAATTCCTCTGGATAGAACTCGCTTGAAGAGGTTTTTTCCTGAGAAAACTTCATGATTTTAAAACCTGAAATTAGGAAAAAGCTGTGAAAGCAGAGTAAATATTTCTAGGTGTAAATATGCCTTGTATGGTGGATTAAATTTCGGAAATCCACATGCTCTCGAATCAGTAATGAATGTTTTATAAATCCAGTATGCATGTAGCGTGTTATGAACACGGAATGTCATGGTAAGTGAAACATTGTAAATTTCATGTCTATTGGATAGAACACGATCGAAGAGGATTTTCCTGTGAAATCTGCCTGTTATTTGCAACGGGCATTAGGACAAATCTGCAAACGAGGAGAAACATTTCTAGGTGTAAATATGCCATGTTTGGTGGATGAAAGTTTGGTAATCCACATGTTCACAACTCATTAAAAAATGTTTGTCGAATCCGTGATGCACGTATCATATTCAGAACACAGAATATCATGGTGAAGAAAGTTTGTAAATTACATATTTATTGGGTAGAACTCACTCCAAAAGTATTTTTCTGTGAAATCTGCCTCATTTTCAAAACTGGCATAAGGAAAAGAGTTCGAAATTTGAGAAAATGTTTCTAAGTGCAATATGACTTTAATGGTGGATGAAAGATCAGTAATCCACATGCTAACAAATCTGTAGTGAATTTGTGTCGATTCTTTGATGCATGCAGCTTTCTCGGAACACGGAATTTCACGGTCAGGCAATCTATGTAAATTACATGTCTATTGTGTAGAAGTCACTCCAAGAGCATTTTTCTGCAAAAACTTCCTCACATTCAAAAGTGATATTTGGAAAACACTGCGAACTCAGAGTAATGGTTTCTAGGTGTAAATATGCCTTTTATGGCAGATGACAGTTTGGTAATCCTCATGCTCACAACTCCTTAAAGTTATTTTTCGAATCAGTGATGCATGTTGCGTGTTCAGATCACAGAATATCATACTGAGGGAAAAAATGTAAATTACATGTCTATTGAGTAGAACTCGCTCCAAGAGAATTTTTTTGCATAAACTGCATGATTTCAGAAACTGACATTAGGAGATATCTACTAAATCTGAAAAAGTCTTTCTACGTGTAAATATGCCTTGTTTGGTGGATGAAAATTCGGTAATACTAATGTTCACAACTAATTAAAGAGTGTTTGTCGAATCCGTGAAGCACATAGCATGTTTGGAACACGGAATTTCTCGATGAGCGGAAGCATTTAAATTTCATGTCCATTGGGTAGAACTCGCCCCAAAAGCATTTTTCTGCAAAATCTGCCTCACTTCCAAAACTGGCAGTAGGAAATATATTCGAAATCTGAGAAAATGCTTCTAAGTGTCAATATGACTTGTATGTGGATGAAAGATCAGAAATGCACATGCTAACAAATCTGTAGTGAATAATTGTCGAAATCTTGATGCATGCATCTTTGTCAGAACACAGATTTTGACGGTGAGAGAATCTATGTAAATTACATGTCTATTGTGTAGAACTCTCTCCAAGAATATTTTTCTATGAAAACTGCCTCATTTTTGAAACTGGCTTTAGGTAAAACTTTCAAAAAATGAGAAATGCTTGTAAGCGCCATTATGCCTTGTATGGTGGATGAAAGTACGGTAATCACATGCTAACAAATCTGTAGTGAATTTGTGTCGATTCTGTGATGCATGCAGCTTTCTCGGAACACGGAATTTCACGGTGAGGCCAATCTATGTAAATTACATGTCTATTGTGTAGAACTCACTCAAGAGCATTTTTCTGCCAAAAACTACCTCACATTCAAACTGACATTTGGAAAACACTGCGAACTCAGAGTAATGGTTTCTAGGTGTAAATATGCCTTTTATGGCAGATGACAGTTTGGTAATCCTCATGCTCACAACTCCTTAAAGATTATTTTTCGAATCAGTGATGCATGTTGCGTGTTCAGATCACGGACTATCATACTGAGGGAAAAATGTAAATTACATGTCTATTGAGTAGAACTCGCTCCAAGAGAATTTTTTTGCATAAACTGCATGATTTTAGAAACTGACATTAGGAGATATCTACTAAATCTGAAAAAGTCTTTCTACGTGAAAAATATGCCTTGTTTGGTGGATGAAAATTCGGTAATACTAATGTTCACAACTCATTAAAGAGTGTTTGTCGAATCCGTGAAGCACATAGCATGTTTGGAACACGGAATTTCTCGATGAGCGGAAGCATTTAAATTTCATGTCCATTGGGTAGAACTCGCCCCAAAAGCATTTTTCTGCAAAATCTGCCTCACTTTCAAAACTGGCAGTAGGAAATATATTCGAAATCTGAGAAAATGCTTCTAAGTGTCAATATGACTTGTATGTGAATGAAAGATCAGAAATGCACATGCTAACAAATCTGTAGTGAATACTTGTCGAAACCTTGATGCATGCATCTTTGTCAGAACACAGATTTTGACGGTGAGAGAATCTATGTAAATTACATGTCTATTGTGAAGAACTCTCTCCAAGAATATTTTTCTGTGAAAACTGCCTCATTTTTGAAACTGGCTTTAGGTAATACTTTCAAAAAATGAGAAAATGCTTGTAAGTGTCAGTATGCCTTCTATGGTGGATGAAAGTACGGTAAAACATATGCTAATAACTCTGTAGTGAATATTTGTGGAATCCGAGATGCATGTAGCGTGTTCAGAACACGGAATTTCCCGGTGAGCGAATCTATGTAAATTACAAGTCTCTTGGTTAGAATTCGCTCCAAGAGCTTTTTGCTGCGAAATCTGCCGCATTTTCATAACTGGCGTTTGGAAAACACTGTGAAATCAGAGAAAATGCTTCTAAGTGTCACTATGCCTTTTATTGTGTTGAAAGTTCGGTAATCCACATGCAAACACATTTGTAGTGAATATTTGTCGAATCCGTTATGCATGTAGCGTGTTCGGAAGACGTAATTTCACAGCAATGGAATCTATGTAAATTACATGCCTAGTGGGTAGAAATCGCTCCAACAGTTTTTTCCTTAGAAAAATGCCTAATTTTCAAAACTGCTATTAGGAAACTGCTGCAAACTCAGAGTTAATGTTTCTAGGTGCTAATATGTCTTGTGTGGTGGATGAAAGTTTGTAATGCACATGCTCGTAACACAGTAATGAATGCTTTCTGAATCTGTGATGCATGTAGCATGTTCAGAACATGGAATGTCTCAGTAAGGGAAAAAATGTAAATTACATGTCTTTTGGGAGTACTCGCTCCAAGAGGATTTTTCTGCGAAAACTGCATGATTTTAGAAACTGACGTAAGGAGAAATCTACTAAATAAGAATAAATGTTTCTATGTGTATATACACTTTGTATGGTGGGTGAAAGTTTGGTAATACACATGTTCACCACTCAATAAAGAATGTTTGTCGAATCAGTGATGCATTTAGCGTGTTCGGAACATGAAATGTCACGGTGAGTGAAAGCATTTAAATTACATGTCCACTTGGTAGAACTTGCTCCAAAAGCATTTTCCTGTGAAATCTGCCTCATTTTCCAAACTGGCATTAGGAAAAAATTCGAATTTTGAGAAAATGCTTCTAAGTGTCAATATGACTTGTATGGTGATGAAAGTTCAGAAATACACATGCTAACAAATCTGTAGTGAATATTTTCCGAAACCGTAATGCATGCAGTTTTTTTCAGAACACAGAATTTGACGATGAGCGAATCTATGTAAATTACATGACTTTTGGGTGGAACAAGTTCCAAGAGTATATTTCTTTAAAAACTGCCTGATTTCAGAAACTGACGTTAGGAAAAATCTGCATATACTTTGTACATGTTTCTAGCTGTATATATACATTTTATGGTAGATGAAAGTTCAGTAATCTACATGCTAACAACTCAGCAGTGAATATTTGTCGAACCTGCGGTGCAAGTAGAAAGTTTGAATCACGGAATGTCACGGCGAGGGACTCTATGTAAATTATAAGTCCAATGTGTAGAACATGCTACCAGAGATTTATCCTGCTATAGATGCCTGATTTTCTAAACTGCCATTAGGAAAAAGCTGCGAACTCAGAATAATGTTTTCTAGGTTTATATATGCCTTATATGGTGGATGAAAATTCTGTAATCCACATGCACACAACTGAGTAATGAATGTTTGTCAAATCCGTGATGAATTTAGCATGTTCGGACCATGGAAAGTCACTTTGTGGGTAACTATTGAAATTACAATTCTACTGGGTCGAACTCGCTTGCAGAGATTACTTCTGCAAAAACATCATGATTTTCAAAACAGACGGTAGGAAAAAGTAGTGAAATCAGAGTAAATATTTCTAGGTGTATATATGACTTATATGGTGGATGAAAGTTCTGTCATCCACATGCACACAACTGAGTAATTAACGTTTGTCAAATCCGTGATGCATGAAGCATGTTCAGAAAACGGAAAGTCACTTTGAGGGAAACTGCTTAAATTACAATTCCTCTGGATAGAACTCGCTTGAAGAGGTTTTTTCCTGAGAAAACTTCATGATTTTAAAACCTGAAATTAGGAAAAAGCTGTGAAAGCAGAGTAAATATTTCTAGGTGTAAATATGCCTTGTATGGTGGATTAAATTTCGGAAATCCACATGCTCTCGAATCAGTAATGAATGTTTTATAAATCCAGTATGCATGTAGCGTGTTATGAACACGGAATGTCATGGTAAGTGAAACATTGTAAATTTCATGTCTATTGGATAGAACACGATCGAAGAGGATTTTCCTGTGAAATCTGCCTGTTATTTGCAACGGGCATTAGGACAAATCTGCAAACGAGGAGAAACATTTCTAGGTGTAAATATGCCATGTTTGGTGGATGAAAGTTTGGTAATCCACATGTTCACAACTCATTAAAAAATGTTTGTCGAATCCGTGATGCACGTATCATATTCAGAACACAGAATATCATGGTGAAAGAAAGTTTGTAAATTACATATTTATTGGGTAGAACTCACTCCAAAAGTATTTTTCTGTGAAATCTGCCTCATTTTCAAAACTGGCATAAGGAAAAGAGTTCGAAATTTGAGAAAATGTTTCTAAGTGCAATATGACTTTAATGGTGGATGAAAGATCAGTAATCCACATGCTAACAAATCTGTAGTGAATTTGTGTCGATTCTTTGATGCATGCAGCTTTCTCGGAACACGGAATTTCACGGTCAGACAATCTATGTAAATTACATGTCTATTGTGTAGAAGTCACTCCAAGAGCATTTTTCTGCAAAAACTTCCTCACATTCAAAAGTGATATTTGGAAAACACTGCGAACTCAGAGTAATGGTTTCTAGGTGTAAATATGCCTTTTATGGCAGATGACAGTTTGGTAATCCTCATGCTCACAACTCCTTAAAGTTATTTTTCGAATCAGTGATGCATGTTGCGTGTTCAGATCACAGAATATCATACTGAGGGAAAAAATGTAAATTACATGTCTATTGAGTAGAACTCGCTCCAAGAGAATTTTTTTGCATAAACTGCATGATTTCAGAAACTGACATTAGGAGATATCTACTAAATCTGAAAAAGTCTTTCTACGTGTAAATATGCCTTGTTTGGTGGATGAAAATTCGGTAATACTAATGTTCACAACTAATTAAAGAGTGTTTGTCGAATCCGTGAAGCACATAGCATGTTTGGAACACGGAATTTCTCGATGAGCGGAAGCATTTAAATTTCATGTCCATTGGGTAGAACTCGCCCCAAAAGCATTTTTCTGCAAAATCTGCCTCACTTCCAAAACTGGCAGTAGGAAATATATTCGAAATCTGAGAAAATGCTTCTAAGTGTCAATATGACTTGTATGTGGATGAAAGATCAGAAATGCACATGCTAACAAATCTGTAGTGAATACTTGTCGAAATCTTGATGCATGCATCTTTGTCAGAACACAGATTTTGACGGTGAGAGAATCTATGTAAATTACATGTCTATTGTGTAGAACTCTCTCCAAGAATATTTTTCTATGAAAACTGCCTCATTTTTGAAACTGGCTTTAGGTAAAACTTTCAAAAAATGAGAAAATGCTTGTAAGTTTCAGTATGCCTTCTATGGTGGATGAAAGTACGGTAATCCACATGCTAACAAATCTGTAGTGAATTTGTGTCGATTCTGTGATGCATGCAGCTTTCTCGGAACACGGAATTTCACGGTGAGCCAATCTATGTAAATTACATGTCTATTGTGTAGAACTCACTCCAAGAGCATTTTTCTGCAAAAACTACCTCACATTCAAAACTGACATTTGGAAAACACTGCGAACTCAGAGTAATGGTTTCTAGGTGTAAATATGCCTTTTATGGCAGATGACAGTTTGGTAATCCTCATGCTCACAACTCCTTAAAGATTATTTTTCGAATCAGTGATGCATGTTGCGTGTTCAGATCACGGAATATCATACTGAGGGAAAAAATGTAAATTACATGTCTATTGAGTAGAACTCGCTCCAAGAGAATTTTTTTGCATAAACTGCATGATTTCAGAAACTGACATTAGGAGATATCTACTAAATCTGAAAAAGTCTTTCTACGTGTAAATATGCCTTGTTTGGTGGATGAAAATTCGGTAATACTAATGTTCACAACTCATTAAAGAGTGTTTGTCGAATCCGTGAATGCACATAGCATGTTTGGAACACGGAATTTCTCGATGAGCGGAAGCATTTAAATTTCATGTCCATTGGGTAGAACTCGCTCCCAAAAGCATTTTTCTGCAAAATCTGCCTCACTTTCAAAACTGGCAGTAGGAAATATATTCGAAATCTGAGAAAATGCTTCTAAGTGTCAATATGACTTGTATGTGGATGAAAGATCAGAAATGCACATGCTAACAAATCTGTAGTGAATACTTGTCGAAACCTTGATGCATGCAATCTTTGTCAGAACACAGATTTTGACGGTGAGAGAATCTATGTAAATTACATGTCTATTTTGTAGAACTCTCTCCAATAATATTTTTCTGTGAAAACTGCCTCATTTTTGAAACTGGCTTTAGGTAAACTTTCAAAAAATGAGAAAATGCTTGTAAGTGTCAGTATGCCTTCTATGGTGGATGAAAGTACGGTAAAACATATGCTAATAACTCTGTAGTGAATATTTGTGGAATCTGAGATGCATGTAGCGTGTTCAGAACACGGAGTTTCACGGTGAGTCGAATCTATGTAAATTACATGTCTCTTGGGTAGAACTTGCTCCAAGAGCTTTTTGCTGTGAAATCTGCTGCATTTTGGAATCTGGCGATTGGAAATCTCTGTGAAATCAGAGAAAATGCTTCTAAGTGTCACTATGCCTTTTATTGTGTTGAAAGTTCGGTAATCCACATGCAAACACATTTGTAGTGAATATTTGTCAAATCCGTTATGCATGTAGCGTGTTCGAAAGACGTAATTTCACAGCAATGGAATCTATGTAAATTACATGCCTAGTGGGTAGAAATCGCTCCAACAGTTTTTTCCTTAGAAAAATGCCTAATTTTCAAAACTGCTATTAGGAAATTGCTGCGAACTCAGAGTTAATGTTTCTAGGTGCTAATATGTCTTGTGTGGTGGATGAAAGTTTGTAATGCACATGCTCGTAACACAGTAATGAATGCTTTCTGAATCTGTGATGCATGTAGCATGTTCAGAACATGGAATGTCTCAGTAGGGAAAAATGTAAATTACATGTCTTTTGGGAGTACTCGCTCCAAGAGGATTTTTCTGCGAAAACTGCATGATTTTAGAAACTGACGTAAGGAGAAATCTACTAAATAAGAATAAATGTTTCTATGTGTATACATTGTATGGTGGGTGAAAGTTTGGTAATACACATGTTCACCACTCAATAAAGAATGTTTGTCGAATCAGTGATGCATTAGCGTGTTCGGAACATGAAATGTCACGGTGAGTGAAAGCATTTAAATTACATGTCCACTTGGTAGAACTTGCTCCAAAAGCATTTTCTGTGAAATCTGCCTCATTTTCCAAACTGGCATTAGGAAAAAATTCGAATTTTGAGAAAATGCTTCTAAGTGTCAATATGACTTGTATGGTGATGAAAGTTCAGAAATACACATGCTAACAAATCTGTAGTGAATATTTTCCGAAACCGTAATGCATGCAGTTTTTTTCAGAACACAGAATTTGACGATGAGCGAATCTATGTAAATTACATGACTATTGGGTGGAACAAGTTCCAAGAGTATATTTCTTTAAAAACTGCCTGATTTCAGAAACTGACGTTAGGAAAAATCTGCATATACTTTGTACATGTTTCTAGCTGTATATATACATTTTATGGTAGATGAAAGTTCAGTAATCTACATGCTAACAACTCAGCAGTGAATATTTGTCGAACCTGCGGTGCAAGTAGAAAGTTTGAATCACGGAATGTCACGGCGAGGGACTCTATGTAAATTATAAGTCCAATGTGTAGAACATGCTACCAGAGATTTATCCTGCTATAGATGCCTGATTTTCTAAACTGCCATTAGGAAAAAGCTGCGAACTCAGAATAATGTTTTCTAGGTTTATATATGCCTTATATGGTGGATGAAAATTCTGTAATCCACATGCACACAACTGAGTAATGAATGTTTGTCAAATCCGTGATGAATTTAGCATGTTCGGACCATGGAAAGTCACTTTGTGGGTAACTATTGAAATTACAATTCTACTGGGTCGAACTCGCTTGCAGAGATTACTTCTGCAAAAACATCATGATTTTCAAAACAGACGGTAGGAAAAAGTAGTGAAATCAGAGTAAATATTTCTAGGTGTATATATGACTTATATGGTGGATGAAAGTTCTGTCATCCACATGCACACAACTGAGTAATTAACGTTTGTCAAATCCGTGATGCATGAAGCATGTTCAGAAAACGGAAAGTCACTTTGAGGGAAACTGCTTAAATTACAATTCCTCTGGATAGAACTCGCTTGAAGAGGTTTTTTCCTGAGAAAACTTCATGATTTTAAAACCTGAAATTAGGAAAAAGCTGTGAAAGCAGAGTAAATATTTCTAGGTGTAAATATGCCTTGTATGGTGGATTAAATTTCGGAAATCCACATGCTCTCGAATCAGTAATGAATGTTTTATAAATCCAGTATGCATGTAGCGTGTTATGAACATGGAATGTCATGGTAAGTGAAACATTGTAAATTTCATGTCTATTGGATAGAACACGATCGAAGAGAATTTTCCTGTGAAATCTGCCTGTTATTTGCAACGGGCATTAGGACAAATCTGCAAACGAGGAGAAACATTTCTAGGTGTAAATATGCCATGTTTGGTGGATGAAAGTTTGGTAATCCACATGTTCACAACTCATTAAAAAATGTTTGTCGAATCCGTGATGCACGTATCATATTCAGAACACAGAATATCATGGTGAAAGAAACTTTGTAAATTACATATTTATTGGGTAGAACTCACTCCAAAAGTATTTTTCTGTGAAATCTGCCTCATTTTCAAAACTGGCATAAGGAAAAGAGTTCGAAATCTGAGAAAATGTTTCTAAGTGCAATATGACTTTAATGGTGGATGAAAGATCAGTAATCCACATGCTAACAAATCTGTAGTGAATTTGTGTCGATTCTTTGATGCATGCAGCTTTCTCGGAACACGGAATTTCACGGTGAGCCAATCTATGTAAATTACATGTCTATTGTGTAGAAGTCACTCCAAGAGCATTTTTCTGCAAAAACTACCTCACATTCAAAACTGACATTTGGAAAACACTGCGAACTCAGAGTAATGGTTTCTAGGTGTAAATATGCCTTTTATGGCAGATGACAGTTTGGTAATCCTCATGCTCACAACTCCTTAAAGATTATTTTTCGAATCAGTGATGCATGTTGCGTGTTCAGATCACGGAATATCATACTGAGGGAAAAAATGTAAATTACATGTCTATTGAGTAGAACTCGCTCCAAGAGAATTTTTTTGCATAAACTGCATGATTTCAGAAACTGACATTAGGAGATATCTACTAAATCTGAAAAAGTCTTTCTACGTGTAAATATGCCTTGTTTGGTGGATGAAAATTCGGTAATACTAATGTTCACAACTCATTAAAGAGTGTTTGTCGAATCCGTGATGCACATAGCATGTTTGGAACACGGAATTTCTCGATGAGTGGAAGCATTTAAATTTCATGTCCATTGGGTAGAACTCGCCCCAAAAGCATTTTTTCTGCAAAATCTGCCTCACTTTCAAAACTGGCAGTAGGAAATATATTCGAAATCTGAGAAAATGCTTCTAAGTGTCAATATGACTTGTATGTGGATGAAAGATCAGAAATGCACATGCTAACAAATCTGTAGTGAATACTTGTCGAAACCTTGATGCATGCAAATTTGTCAGAACACAGATTTTGACGGTGAGAGAATCTATGTAAATTACATGTCTATTGTGTAGAACTCTCTCCAAGAATATTTTTCTGTGAAAACTGCCTCATTTTTGAAACTGGCTTTAGGTAAAACTTTCAAAAAATGAGAAAATGCTTGTAAGTGTCAGTATGCCTTCTATGGTGGATGAAAGTACGGTAAAACATATGCTAATAACTCTGTAGTGAATATTTGTGGAATCTGAGATGCATGTAGCGTGTTCAGAACACGGAGTTTCACGGTGAGTGAATCTATGTAAATTACATGTCTCTTGGGTAGAACTTGCTCCAAGAGCTTTTTGCTGTGAAATCTGCTGCATTTTGGAATCTGGCGATTGGAAATCTCTGTGAAATCAGAGAAAATGATTCTAAGTGTCACTATGCCTTTTATTGTGTTGAAAGTTCGGTAATCCACATGCAAACACATTTGTAGTGAATATTTGTCAAATCCGTTATGCATGTAGCGTGTTCGAAAGACGTAATTTCACAGCAATGGAATCTATGTAAATTACATGCCTAGTGGGTAGAAATCGCTCCAACACTTTTTTTCCTTAGAAAAATGCTTAATTTTCAAAACTGCTATTAGGAAATTGCTGCGAACTCAGAGTTAATGTTTCTAGGTGCTAATATGTCTTGTGTGGTGGATGAAAGTTTGTAAAGCACATGCTTAAAAATGTAAATTACATGTCTATTGGGTAGTACTCGCTCCAAGAGGATTTTTCTGCGAAAACTGCATGATTTTAGGAACTGACGTAAGGAGAAATCTACTAAATAAGAATAAATGTTTCTATGTGTAAATACACATTGTATGGTGGGTGAAAGTTTGGTAATACACATGTTCACCACTCAATAAAGAATGTTTGTCGAATCAGTGATGCATGTAGCGTGTTCGGAACATGAAATGTCACGGTGAGTGAAAGCATTTAAATTACATGTCCACTTGGTAGAACTTGCTCCAAAAGCATTTTTCTGTGAAATCTGCCTCATTTTCCAAACTGGCATTAGGAAAAAATTCGAATTTTGAGAAAATGCTTCTAAGTGTCAATATGACTTGTATGGTGATGAAAGTTCAGAAATACACATGCTAACAAATCTGTAGTGAATATTTTCCGAAACCGTAATGCATGCAGTTTTTTTCAGAACACAGAATTTGACGATGAGCGAATCTATGTAAATTACATGACTATTGGGTGGAACAAGTTCCAAGAGTATATTTCTTTAAAAACTGCCTGATTTCAGAAACTGACGTTAGGAAAAATCTGCATATACTTTGTACATGTTTCTAGCTGTATATATACATTTTATGGTAGATGAAAGTTCAGTAATCTACATGCTAACAACTCAGCAGTGAATATTTGTCGAACCTGCGGTGCAAGTAGAAAGTTTGAATCACGGAATGTCACGGCGAGGGACTCTATGTAAATTATAAGTCCAATGTGTAGAACATGCTACCAGAGATTTATCCTGCTATAGATGCCTGATTTTCTAAACTGCCATTAGGAAAAAGCTGCGAACTCAGAATAATGTTTTCTAGGTTTATATATGCCTTATATGGTGGATGAAAATTCTGTAATCAACATGCACACAACTGAGTAATGAATGTTTGTCAAATCCGTGATGAATTTAGCATGTTCGGACCATGGAAAGTCACTTTGTGGGTAACTATTGAAATTACAATTCTACTGGGTCGAACTCGCTTGCAGAGATTACTTCTGCAAAAACATCATGATTTTCAAAACAGACGGTAGGAAAAAGTAGTGAAATCAGAGTAAATATTTCTAGGTGTATATATGACTTATATGGTGGATGAAAGTTCTGTCATCCACATGCACACAACTGAGTAATTAACGTTTGTCAAATCCGTGATGCATGAAGCATGTTCAGAAAACGGAAAGTCACTTTGAGGGAAACTGCTTAAATTACAATTCCTCTGGATAGAACTCGCTTGAAGAGGTTTTTTCCTGAGAAAACTTCATGATTTTAAAACCTGAAATTAGGAAAAAGCTGTGAAAGCAGAGTAAATATTTCTAGGTGTAAATATGCCTTGTATGGTGGATTAAATTTCGGAAATCCACATGCTCTCGAATCAGTAATGAATGTTTTATAAATCCAGTATGCATGTAGCGTGTTATGAACACGGAATGTCATGGTAAGTGAAACATTGTAAATTTCATGTCTATTGGATAGAACACGATCGAAGAGGATTTTCCTGTGAAATCTGCCTGTTATTTGCAACGGGCATTAGGACAAATCTGCAAAAGAGGAGAAACATTTCTAGGTGTAAATATGCCATGTTTGGTGGATGAAAGTTTGGTAATCCACATGTACACAACTCATTAAAAATGTTTGTCGAATCCGTGATGCACGTATCATATTCAGAACACAGAATATCATGGTGAAAGAAACTTTGTAAATTACATATTTATTGGGTAGAACTCACTCCAAAAGTATTTTTCTGTGAAATCTGCCTCATTTTCAAAACTGGCATAAGGAAAAGAGTTCGAAATCTGAGAAAATGTTTCTAAGGCAAATATGACTTTAATGGTGGATGAAAGTACAGTAATCCACATGCTAAAAAATTCTGTAGTGAATATTTGTCGAAACTGTTATGCATGCAACTTTCTCGGAACACAGAATTTGACGGTGATCGAACCTATGTAAATCAAATGTCTACTGTGTAGAACTCTCTGCAAGAGAATTTTTCGGTGAAAACTGCCTCATTTTCGAAACTGGCGTTAGGAAAAACTTTCAAAAAATGAGAAAATGCTTGTAAGCGCCATTATGCCTTGTATGGTGGATGAAAGTACGGTAATCCACATGCTAACAAATCTGTAGTGAATTTGTGTCGATTCTGTGATGCATGCAGCTTTCTCGGAACACGGAATTTCACGGTGAGCCAATCTATGTAAATTACATGTCTATTGTGTAGAACTCACTCCAAGAGCATTTTTCTGCAAAAACTACCTCACATTCAAAACTGACATTTGGAAAACACTGCGAACTCAGAGTAATGGTTTCTAGGTGTAAATATGCCTTTTATGGCAGATGACAGTTTGGTAATCCTCATGCTCACAACTCCTTAAAGATTATTTTTCGAATCAGTGATGCATGTTGCGTGTTCAGATCACGGAATATCATACTGAGGGAAAAAATGTAAATTACATGTCTATTGAGTAGAACTCGCTCCAAGAGAATTCTTTTGCATAAACTGCATGATTTCAGAAACTGACATTAGGAGATATCTACTAAATCTGAAAAAGTCTTTCTACGTGTAAATATGCCTTGTTTGGTGGATGAAAATTCGGTAATACTAATGTTCACAACTCATTAAAGAGTGTTTGTCGAATCCGTGATGCACATAGCATGTTTGGAACACGGAATTTCTCGATGAGTGGAAGCATTTAAATTTCATGTCCATTGGGTAGAACTCGCTCCAAAAGCATTTTTCTGCAAAATCTGCCTCACTTTCAAAACTGGCAGTAGGAAATATATTCGAAATCTGAGAAAATGCTTCTAAGTGTCAATATGACTTGTATGTGGATGAAAGATCAGAAATGCACATGCTAACAAATCTGTAGTGAATACTTGTCGAAACCTTGATGCATGCAAATTTGTCAGAACACAGATTTTGACGGTGAGAGAATCTATGTAAATTACATGTCTATTGTGTAGAACTCTCTCCAAGAATATTTTTCTGTGAAAACTGCCTCATTTTTGAAACTGGCTTTAGGTAAAACTTTCAAAAAATGAGAAAATGCTTGTAAGTGTCAGTATGCCTTCTATGGTGGATGAAAGTACGGTAAAACATATGCTAATAACTCTGTAGTGAATATTTGTGGAATCTGAGATGCATGTAGCGTGTTCAGAACACGGAGTTTCACGGTGAGTGAATCTATGTAAATTACATGTCTCTTGGGTAGAACTTGCTCCAAGAGCTTTTTGCTGTGAAATCTGCTGCATTTTGGAATCTGGCGATTGGAAATCTCTGTGAAATCAGAGAAAATGATTCTAAGTGTCACTATGCCTTTTATTGTGTTGAAAGTTCGGTAATCCACATGCAAACACATTTGTAGTGAATATTTGTCAAATCCGTTATGCATGTAGCGTGTTCGAAAGACGTAATTTCACAGCAATGGAATCTATGTAAATTACATGCCTAGTGGGTAGAAATCGCTCCAACACTTTTTTCCTTAGAAAAATGCTTAATTTTCAAAACTGCTATTAGGAAATTGCTGCGAACTCAGAGTTAATGTTTCTAGGTGCTAATATGTCTTGTGTGGTGGATGAAAGTTTGTAAAGCACATGCTTACACTCAATAAAGAATGTTGTAGAATCTGTGATGCATGTAATGTATTCGGAACACGGAATGTCATGGTAACTGAAACTATGTAAATTACAAGTCTATTGGATAGAACTCACTCCAAGAGGATTTTTCTGTGAAAACGGTCTTATTTTCGAAACTGGCATTAAGAAATATCTGCAAATACTGAGTACATGCTTCTAGCTGTATATATATACATTGTATGGTAGATGAAAGTACATTAATCCACATGCTAACAACTCAGCAGTTAATATTTGTCGAACTGCGGTGCATGTAGCATGTTTGGAGCACGGTATGTCACGGCGAGGGGATCTATGTAAATTACATGTCTATTGTGTAGAACACTCTACAAGAGAATTATCCTGCAAAAGTTGCCTGATATTCTAAACTGCAGTTAGGAAAAAGCTTCAAAATCAGAATAATATTTTCAAGGTGTATATATGCATTATATGGTGGATGAAAGTTCCGTAAATCACAGGCACACAACTGACTAATGAATGTTTGTCAAATCCGTGATGAATGCAGTGTGTTCGGACCACGGAAAGTCACTTTGTGGGAAACAATTGAAATTGCAATTCTAATGGGTAGAACTCACATGCAGAGATTTTTTCTGAGAAATCTTTATGATTTTCGAGACTGACGTTAGGAAAAATCTGTGAAATCAGAGTAAATATTTCTAGGTGTATTTATGCCTTGTATGGTGGATGAAAGTTCTGTAATCCACATGCACACAACTGAGTAATGAATGTTTGTCAAATCCGTGATGAATTTAGCATGTTCGGACCATGGAAAGTCACTTTGTGGGTAACTATTGAAATTACAATTCTACTGGGTCGAACTCGCTTGCAGAGATTACTTCTGCAAAAACATCATGATTTTCAAAACAGACGGTAGGAAAAAGTAGTGAAATCAGAGTAAATATTTCTAGGTGTATATATGACTTATATGGTGGATGAAAGTTCTGTCATCCACATGCACACAACTGAGTAATTAACGTTTGTCAAATCCGTGATGCATGAAGCATGTTCAGAAAACGGAAAGTCACTTTGAGGGAAACTGCTTAAATTACAATTCCTCTGGATAGAACTCGCTTGAAGAGGTTTTTTCCTGAGAAAACTTCATGATTTTAAAACCTGAAATTAGGAAAAAGCTGTGAAAGCAGAGTAAATATTTCTAGGTGTAAATATGCCTTGTATGGTGGATTAAATTTCGGAAATCCACATGCTCTCGAATCAGTAATGAATGTTTTATAAATCCAGTATGCATGTAGCGTGTTATGAACACGGAATGTCATGGTAAGTGAAACATTGTAAATTTCATGTCTATTGGATAGAACACGATCGAAGAGGATTTTCCTGTGAAATCTGCCTGTTATTTGCAACGGGCATTAGGACAAATCTGCAAAAGAGGAGAAACATTTCTAGGTGTAAATATGCCATGTTTGGTGGATGAAAGTTTGGTAATCCACATGTACACAACTCATTAAAAATGTTTGTCGAATCCGTGATGCACGTATCATATTCAGAACACAGAATATCATGGTGAAAGAAACTTTGTAAATTACATATTTATTGGGTAGAACTCACTCCAAAAGTATTTTTCTGTGAAATCTGCCTCATTTTCAAAACTGGCATAAGGAAAAGAGTTCGAAATCTGAGAAAATGTTTCTAAGGCAAATATGACTTTAATGGTGGATGAAAGTACAGTAATCCACATGCTAAAAAATTCTGTAGTGAATATTTGTCGAAACTGTTATGCATGCAACTTTCTCGGAACACAGAATTTGACGGTGATCGAACCTATGTAAATCAAATGTCTACTGTGTAGAACTCTCTGCAAGAGAATTTTTCGGTGAAAACTGCCTCATTTTCGAAACTGGCGTTAGGAAAAACTTTCAAAAAATGAGAAAATGCTTGTAAGCGCCATTATGCCTTGTATGGTGGATGAAAGTACGGTAATCCACATGCTAACAAATCTGTAGTGAATTTGTGTCGATTCTGTGATGCATGCAGCTTTCTCGGAACACGGAATTTCACGGTGAGCCAATCTATGTAAATTACATGTCTATTGTGTAGAACTCACTCCAAGAGCATTTTTCTGCAAAAACTACCTCACATTCAAAACTGACATTTGGAAAACACTGCGAACTCAGAGTAATGGTTTCTAGGTGTAAATATGCCTTTTATGGCAGATGACAGTTTGGTAATCCTCATGCTCACAACTCCTTAAAGATTATTTTTCGAATCAGTGATGCATGTTGCGTGTTCAGATCACGGAATATCATACTGAGGGAAAAAATGTAAATTACATGTCTATTGAGTAGAACTCGCTCCAAGAGAATTCTTTTGCATAAACTGCATGATTTCAGAAACTGACATTAGGAGATATCTACTAAATCTGAAAAAGTCTTTCTACGTGTAAATATGCCTTGTTTGGTGGATGAAAATTCGGTAATACTAATGTTCACAACTCATTAAAGAGTGTTTGTCGAATCCGTGATGCACATAGCATGTTTGGAACACGGAATTTCTCGATGAGTGGAAGCATTTAAATTTCATGTCCATTGGGTAGAACTCGCTCCAAAAGCATTTTTCTGCAAAATCTGCCTCACTTTCAAAACTGGCAGTAGGAAATATATTCGAAATCTGAGAAAATGCTTCTAAGTGTCAATATGACTTGTATGTGGATGAAAGATCAGAAATGCACATGCTAACAAATCTGTAGTGAATACTTGTCGAAACCTTGATGCATGCAAATTTGTCAGAACACAGATTTTGACGGTGAGAGAATCTATGTAAATTACATGTCTATTGTGTAAGAACTCTCTCCAAGAATATTTTTCTGTGAAAACTGCCTCATTTTTGAAACTGGCTTTAGGTAAAACTTTCAAAAAATGAGAAAATGCTTGTAAGTGTCAGTATGCCTTCTATGGTGGATGAAAGTACGGTAAAACATATGCTAATAACTCTGTAGTGAATATTTGTGGAATCTGAGATGCATGTAGCGTGTTCAGAACACGGAGTTTCACGGTGAGTGAATCTATGTAAATTACATGTCTCTTGGGTAGAACTTGCTCCAAGAGCTTTTTGCTGTGAAATCTGCTGCATTTTGGAATCTGGCGATTGGAAATCTCTGTGAAATCAGAGAAAATGATTCTAAGTGTCACTATGCCTTTTATTGTGTTGAAAGTTCGGTAATCCACATGCAAACACATTTGTAGTGAATATTTGTCAAATCCGTTATGCATGTAGCGTGTTCGAAAGACGTAATTTCACAGCAATGGAATCTATGTAAATTACATGCCTAGTGGGTAGAAATCGCTCCAACACTTTTTTCCTTAGAAAAATGCTTAATTTTCAAAACTGCTATTAGGAAATTGCTGCGAACTCAGAGTTAATGTTTCTAGGTGCTAATATGTCTTGTGTGGTGGATGAAAGTTTGTAAAGCACATGCTTACACTCAATAAAGAATGTTGTAGAATCTGTGATGCATGTAATGTATTCGGAACACGGAATGTCATGGTAACTGAAACTATGTAAATTACAAGTCTATTGGATAGAACTCACTCCAAGAGGATTTTTCTGTGAAAACGGTCTTATTTTCGAAACTGGCATTAAGAAATATCTGCAAATACTGAGTACATGCTTCTAGCTGTATATATACATTGTATGGTAGATGAAAGTACATTAATCCACATGCTAACAACTCAGCAGTTAATATTTGTCGAACTGCGGTGCATGTAGCATGTTTGGAGCACGGTATGTCACGGCGAGGGGATCTATGTAAATTACATGTCTATTGTGTAGAACACTCTACAAGAGAATTATCCTGCAAAAGTTGCCTGATATTCTAAACTGCAGTTAGGAAAAAGCTTCAAAATCAGAATAATATTTTCAAGGTGTATATATGCATTATATGGTGGATGAAAGTTCCGTAAATCACAGGCACACAACTGACTAATGAATGTTTGTCAAATCCGTGATGAATGCAGTGTGTTCGGACCACGGAAAGTCACTTTGTGGGAAACAATTGAAATTGCAATTCTAATGGGTAGAACTCACATGCAGAGATTTTTTCTGAGAAATCTTTATGATTTTCGAGACTGACGTTAGGAAAAATCTGTGAAATCAGAGTAAATATTTCTAGGTGTATTTATGCCTTGTATGGTGGATGAAAGTTCTGTAATCCACATGCACACAACTGAGTAATGAATGTTTGTCAAATCCGTGATGCATGTAGCGTGTTCAGAAAATGGAAAGTCACTTTGAGGGAAACTATTTAAATTACAATTCTACTGAGTAGAACTCGCATGAAGATGTTTTTTCTGCGAAAACTTCATGATTTTTGAAACTGAAGTTAGGAAAAAGCTGTGAAAGCAGAGTCAATATTTCTAGGTGTAAATATACCTTGTATGGTGGTTGAAAGTTCAGAAATCCACATGCTCACAACTCAGTCATGAATGATTTCTAAATCCAATATGCATGTAGCGTGTTATGAACACGGAATGTCATGGTAAGTGAAACATTGTAAATTTCATGTCTATTGGATAGAACACGATCGAAGAGAATTTTCCTGTGAAATCTGCCTGTTATTTGCAACGGGCATTAGGACAAATCTGCAAACGAGGAGAAACATTTCTAGGTGTAAATATGCCATGTTTGGTGGATGAAAGTTTGGTAATCCACATGTTCACAACTCATTAAAAAATGTTTGTCGAATCCGTGATGCACGTATCATATTCAGAACACAGAATATCATGGTGAAAGAAACTTTGTAAATTACATATTTATTGGGTAGAACTCACTCCAAAAGTATTTTTCTGTGAAATCTGCCTCATTTTCAAAACTGGCATAAGGAAAAGAGTTCGAAATCTGAGAAAATGTTTCTAAGTGCAATATGACTTTAATGGTGGATGAAAGATCAGTAATCCACATGCTAACAAATCTGTAGTGAATTTGTGTCGATTCTTTGATGCATGCAGCTTTCTCGGAACACGGAATTTCACGGTCAGACAATCTATGTAAATTACATGTCTATTGTGTAGAAGTCACTCCAAGAGCATTTTTCTGCAAAAACTACCTCACATTCAAAACTGATATTTGGAAAACACTGCGAACTCAGAGTAATGGTTTCTAGGTGTAAATATGCCTTTTATGGCAGATGACAGTTTGGTAATCCTCATGCTCACAACTCCTTAAAGATTATTTTTCGAATCAGTGATGCATGTTGCGTGTTCAGATCACGGAATATCATACTGAGGGAAAAAATGTAAATTACATGTCTATTGAGTAGAACTCGCTCCAAGAGAATTTTTTGCATAAACTGCATGATTTTAGAAACTGACATTAGGAGATATCTACTAAATCTGAAAAAGTCTTTCTACGTGTAAATATGCCTTGTTTGGTGGATGAAAATTCGGTAATACTAATGTTCACAACTCATTAAAGAGTGTTTGTCGAATCCGTGATGCACATAGCATGTTTGGAACACGGAATTTCTCGATGAGTGGAAGCATTTAAATTTCATGTCCATTGGGTAGAACTCGCCCCAAAAGCATTTTTCTGCAAAATCTGCCTCACTTTCAAAACTGGCAGTAGGAAATATATTCGAAATCTGAGAAAATGCTTCTAAGTGTCAATATGACTTGTATGTGGATGAAAGATCAGAAATGCACATGCTAACAAATCTGTAGTGAATACTTGTCGAAACCTTGATGCATGCAATTTGTCAGAACACAGATTTTGACGGTGAGAGAATCTATGTAAATTACATGTCTATTGTGTAGAACTCTCTCCAAGAATATTTTTCTGTGAAAACTGCCTCATTTTTGAAACTGGCTTTAGGTAAAACTTTCAAAAAATGAGAAAATGCTTGTAAGTGTCAGTATGCCTTCTATGGTGGATGAAAGTACGGTAAAACATATGCTAATAACTCTGTAGTGAATATTTGTGGAATCTGAGATGCATGTAGCGTGTTCAGAACACGGAATTTCACGGTGAGTGAATCTATGTAAATTACAATGTCTCTTGGTTAGAACTTCGCTCCAAGAGCTTTTTGCTGTGAAATCTGCCTGCATTTTGAAATCTGGCGATTGGAAAATCTCTGTGAAATCAGAGAAAATGCTTCTAAGTGTCACTATGCCTTTTATTGTGTTGAAAGTTCGGTAATCCACATGCAAACACATTTGTAGTGAATATTTGTCAAATCCGTTATGCATGTAGCGTGTTCGAAAGACGTAATTTCACAGCAATGGAATCTATGTAAATTACATGCCTAGTGGGTAGAAATCGCTCCAACACTTTTTTCCTTAGAAAAATGCTTAATTTTCAAAACTGCTATTAGGAAATTGCTGCGAACTCAGAGTTAATGTTTCTAGGTGCTAATATGTCTTGTGTGGTGGATGAAAGTTTGTAAAGCACATGCTTACACTCAATAAAGAATGTTGTAGAATCTGTGATGCATGTAATGTATTCGGAACACGGAATGTCATGGTAACTGAAACTATGTAAATTACAAGTCTATTGGATAGAACTCACTCCAAGAGGATTTTTCTGTGAAAACGGTCTTATTTTCGAAACTGGCATTAAGAAATATCTGCAAATACTGAGTACATGCTTCTAGCTGTATATATACATTGTATGGTGGGTGAAAGTTTGGTAATACACATGTTCACCACTCAATAAAGAATGTTTGTCGAATCAGTGATGCATGTAGCGTGTTCGGAACATGAAATGTCACGGTGAGTGAAAGCATTTAAATTACATGTCCACTTGGTAGAACTTGCTCCAAAAGCATTTTCTGTGAAATCTGCCTCATTTTCCAAACTGGCATTAGGAAAAAATTCGAATTTTGAGAAAATGCTTCTAAGTGTCAATATGACTTGTATGGTGATGAAAGTTCAGAAATACACATGCTAACAAATCTGTAGTGAATATTTTCCGAAACCGTAATGCATGCAGTTTTTTTCAGAACACAGAATTTGACGATGAGCGAATCTATGTAAATTACATGACTATTGGGTGGAACAAGTTCCAAGAGTATATTTCTTTAAAAACTGCCTGATTTCAGAAACTGACGTTAGGAAAAATCTGCATATACTTTGTACATGTTTCTAGCTGTATATATACATTTATGGTAGATGAAAGTTCAGTAATCTACATGCTAACAACTCAGCAGTGAATATTTGTCGAACCTGCGGTGCAAGTAGAAAGTTTGAATCACGGAATGTCACGGCGAGGGACTCTATGTAAATTATAAGTCCAATGTGTAGAACATGCTACCAGAGATTTATCCTGCTATAGATGCCTGATTTTCTAAACTGCCATTAGGAAAAAGCTGCGAACTCAGAATAATGTTTTCTAGGTTTATATATGCCTTATATGGTGGATGAAAATTCTGTAATCAACATGCACACAACTGAGTAATGAATGTTTGTCAAATCCGTGATGAATTTAGCATGTTCGGACCATGGAAAGTCACTTTGTGGGTAACTATTGAAATTACAATTCTACTGGGTCGAACTCGCTTGCAGAGATTACTTCTGCAAAAACATCATGATTTTCAAAACAGACGGTAGGAAAAAGTAGTGAAATCAGAGTAAATATCTCTAGGTGTATATATGACTTATAAGGTGGATGAAAGTTCTGTCATCCACATGCACACAACTGAGTAATTAACGTTTGTCAAATCCGTGATGCATGAAGCATGTTCAGAAAACGGAAAGTCACTTTGAGGGAAACTGCTTAAATTACAATTCCTCTGGATAGAACTCGCTTGAAGAGGTTTTTTCCTGAGAAAACTTCATGATTTTAAAACCTGAAATTAGGAAAAAGCTGTGAAAGCAGAGTAAATATTTCTAGGTGTAAATATGCCTTGTATGGTGGATTAAATTTCGGAAATCCACATGCTCTCGAATCAGTAATGAATGTTTTATAAATCCAGTATGCATGTAGCGTGTTATGAACACGGAATGTCATGGTAAGTGAAACATTGTAAATTTCATGTCTATTGGATAGAACACGATCGAAGAGGATTTTCCTGTGAAATCTGCCTGTTATTTGCAACGGGCATTAGGACAAATCTGCAAAAGAGGAGAAACATTTCTAGGTGTAAATATGCCATGTTTGGTGGATGAAAGTTTGGTAATCCACATGCTAAAAAATTCTGTAGTGAATATTTGTCGAAACTGTTATGCATGCAACTTTCTCGGAACACAGAATTTGACGGTGATCGAACCTATGTAAATCAAATGTCTACTGTGTAGAACTCTCTGCAAGAGAATTTTTCGGTGAAAACTGCCTCATTTTCGAAACTGGCGTTAGGAAAAACTTTCAAAAAATGAGAAAATGCTTGTAAGCGCCATTATGCCTTGTATGGTGGATGAAAGTACGGTTATCCACATGCTAACAAATCTGTAGTGAATTTGTGTCGATTCTGTGATGCATGCAGCTTTCTCGGAACACGGAATTTCACGGTGAGCCAATCTATGTAAATTACATGTCTATTGTGTAGAACTCACTCCAAGAGCAGTTTTCTGCAAAAACTACCTCACATTCAAAACTGACATTTGGAAAACACTGCGAACTCAGAGTAATGGTTTCTAGGTGTAAATATGCCTTTTATGGCAGATGACAGTTTGGTAATCCTCATGCTCACAACTCCTTAAAGATTATTTTTCGAATCAGTGATGCATGTTGCGTGTTCAGATCACGGAATATCATACTGAGGGAAAAAATGTAAATTACATGTCTATTGAGTAGAACTCGCTCCAAGAGAATTCTTTTGCATAAACTGCATGATTTCAGAAACTGACATTAGGAGATATCTACTAAATCTGAAAAAGTCTTTCTACGTGTAAATATGCCTTGTTTGGTGGATGAAAATTCGGTAATACTAATGTTCACAACTCATTAAAGAGTGTTTGTCGAATCCGTGATGCACATAGCATGTTTGGAACACGGAATTTCTCGATGAGTGGAAGCATTTAAATTTCATGTCCATTGGGTAGAACTCGCTCCAAAAGCATTTTTCTGCAAAATCTGCCTCACTTTCAAAACTGGCAGTAGGAAATATATTCGAAATCTGAGAAAATGCTTCTAAGTGTCAATATGACTTGTATGTGGATGAAAGATCAGAAATGCACATGCTAACAAATCTGTAGTGAATACTTGTCGAAACCTTGATGCATGCAAATTTGTCAGAACACAGATTTTGACGGTGAGAGAATCTATGTAAATTACATGTCTATTGTGTAAGAACTCTCTCCAAGAATATTTTTCTGTGAAAACTGCCTCATTTTTGAAACTGGCTTTAGGTAAAACTTTCAAAAAATGAGAAAATGCTTGTAAGTGTCAGTATGCCTTCTATGGTGGATGAAAGTACGGTAAAACATATGCTAATAACTCTGTAGTGAATATTTGTGGAATCTGAGATGCATGTAGCGTGTTCAGAACACGGAGTTTCACGGTGAGTGAATCTATGTAAATTACATGTCTCTTGGGTAGAACTTGCTCCAAGAGCTTTTTGCTGTGAAATCTGCTGCATTTTGGAATCTGGCGATTGGAAATCTCTGTGAAATCAGAGAAAATGATTCTAAGTGTCACTATGCCTTTTATTGTGTTGAAAGTTCGGTAATCCACATGCAAACACATTTGTAGTGAATATTTGTCAAATCCGTTATGCATGTAGCGTGTTCGAAAGACGTAATTTCACAGCAATGGAATCTATGTAAATTACATGCCTAGTGGGTAGAAATCGCTCCAACACTTTTTTCCTTAGAAAAATGCTTAATTTTCAAAACTGCTATTAGGAAATTGCTGCGAACTCAGAGTTAATGTTTCTAGGTGCTAATATGTCTTGTGTGGTGGATGAAAGTTTGTAAAGCACATGCTTACACTCAATAAAGAATGTTGTAGAATCTGTGATGCATGTAATGTATTCGGAACACGGAATGTCATGGTAACTGAAACTATGTAAATTACAAGTCTATTGGATAGAACTCACTCCAAGAGGATTTTTCTGTGAAAACGGTCTTATTTTCGAAACTGGCATTAAGAAATATCTGCAAATACTGAGTACATGCTTCTAGCTGTATATATATACATTGTATGGTAGATGAAAGTACATTAATCCACATGCTAACAACTCAGCAGTTAATATTTGTCGAACTGCGGTGCATGTAGCATGTTTGGAGCACGGTATGTCACGGCGAGGGGATCTATGTAAATTACATGTCTATTGTGTAGAACACTCTACAAGAGAATTATCCTGCAAAAGTTGCCTGATATTCTAAACTGCAGTTAGGAAAAAGCTTCAAAATCAGAATAATATTTTCAAGGTGTATATATGCATTATATGGTGGATGAAAGTTCCGTAAATCACAGGCACACAACTGACTAATGAATGTTTGTCAAATCCGTGATGAATGCAGTGTGTTCGGACCACGGAAAGTCACTTTGTGGGAAACAATTGAAATTGCAATTCTAATGGGTAGAACTCACATGCAGAGATTTTTTCTGAGAAATCTTTATGATTTTCGAGACTGACGTTAGGAAAAATCTGTGAAATCAGAGTAAATATTTCTAGGTGTATTTATGCCTTGTATGGTGGATGAAAGTTCTGTAATCCACATGCACACAACTGAGTAATTAACGTTTGTCAAATCCGTGATGCATGAAGCATGTTCAGAAAACGGAAAGTCACTTTGAGGGAAACTGCTTAAATTACAATTCCTCTGGATAGAACTCGCTTGAAGAGGTTTTTTCCTGAGAAAACTTCATGATTTTAAAACCTGAAATTAGGAAAAAGCTGTGAAAGCAGAGTAAATATTTCTAGGTGTAAATATGCCTTGTATGGTGGATTAAATTTCGGAAATCCACATGCTCTCGAATCAGTAATGAATGTTTTATAAATCCAGTATGCATGTAGCGTGTTATGAACACGGAATGTCATGGTAAGTGAAACATTGTAAATTTCATGTCTATTGGATAGAACACGATCGAAGAGGATTTTCCTGTGAAATCTGCCTGTTATTTGCAACGGGCATTAGGACAAATCTGCAAAAGAGGAGAAACATTTCTAGGTGTAAATATGCCATGTTTGGTGGATGAAAGTTTGGTAATCCACATGTACACAACTCATTAAAAATGTTTGTCGAATCCGTGATGCACGTATCATATTCAGAACACAGAATATCATGGTGAAAGAAACTTTGTAAATTACATATTTATTGGGTAGAACTCACTCCAAAAGTATTTTTCTGTGAAATCTGCCTCATTTTCAAAACTGGCATAAGGAAAAGAGTTCGAAATCTGAGAAAATGTTTCTAAGGCAAATATGACTTTAATGGTGGATGAAAGTACAGTAATCCACATGCTAAAAAATTCTGTAGTGAATATTTGTCGAAACTGTTATGCATGCAACTTTCTCGGAACACAGAATTTGACGGTGATCGAACCTATGTAAATCAAATGTCTACTGTGTAGAACTCTCTGCAAGAGAATTTTTCGGTGAAAACTGCCTCATTTTCGAAACTGGCGTTAGGAAAAACTTTCAAAAAATGAGAAAATGCTTGTAAGCGCCATTATGCCTTGTATGGTGGATGAAAGTACGGTAATCCACATGCTAACAAATCTGTAGTGAATTTGTGTCGATTCTGTGATGCATGCAGCTTTCTCGGAACACGGAATTTCACGGTGAGCCAATCTATGTAAATTACATGTCTATTGTGTAGAACTCACTCCAAGAGCATTTTTCTGCAAAAACTACCTCACATTCAAAACTGACATTTGGAAAACACTGCGAACTCAGAGTAATGGTTTCTAGGTGTAAATATGCCTTTTATGGCAGATGACAGTTTGGTAATCCTCATGCTCACAACTCCTTAAAGATTATTTTTCGAATCAGTGATGCATGTTGCGTGTTCAGATCACGGAATATCATACTGAGGGAAAAAATGTAAATTACATGTCTATTGAGTAGAACTCGCTCCAAGAGAATTCTTTTGCATAAACTGCATGATTTCAGAAACTGACATTAGGAGATATCTACTAAATCTGAAAAAGTCTTTCTACGTGTAAATATGCCTTGTTTGGTGGATGAAAATTCGGTAATACTAATGTTCACAACTCATTAAAGAGTGTTTGTCGAATCCGTGATGCACATAGCATGTTTGGAACACGGAATTTCTCGATGAGTGGAAGCATTTAAATTTCATGTCCATTGGGTAGAACTCACTCCAAAAGCATTTTTCTGCAAAATCTGCCTCACTTTCAAAACTGGCAGTAGGAAATATATTCGAAATCTGAGAAAATGCTTCTAAGTGTCAATATGACTTGTATGTGGATGAAAGATCAGAAATGCACATGCTAACAAATCTGTAGTGAATACTTGTCGAAACCTTGATGCATGCAAATTTGTCAGAACACAGATTTTGACGGTGAGAGAATCTATGTAAATTACATGTCTATTGTGAAGAACTCTCTCCAAGAATATTTTTCTGTGAAAACTGCCTCATTTTTGAAACTGGCTTTAGGTAAAACTTTCAAAAAATGAGAAAATGCTTGTAAGTGTCAGTATGCCTTCTATGGTGGATGAAAGTACGGTAAAACATATGCTAATAACTCTGTAGTGAATATTTGTGGAATCTGAGATGCATGTAGCGTGTTCAGAACACGGAGTTTCACGGTGAGTGAATCTATGTAAATTACATGTCTCTTGGGTAGAACTTGCTCCAAGAGCTTTTTGCTGTGAAATCTGCTGCATTTTGGAATCTGGCGATTGGAAATCTCTGTGAAATCAGAGAAAATGATTCTAAGTGTCACTATGCCTTTTATTGTGTTGAAAGTTCGGTAATCCACATGCAAACACATTTGTAGTGAATATTTGTCAAATCCGTTATGCATGTAGCGTGTTCGAAAGACGTAATTTCACAGCAATGGAATCTATGTAAATTACATGCCTAGTGGGTAGAAATCGCTCCAACACTTTTTTCCTTAGAAAAATGCTTAATTTTCAAAACTGCTATTAGGAAATTGCTGCGAACTCAGAGTTAATGTTTCTAGGTGCTAATATGTCTTGTGTGGTGGATGAAAGTTTGTAAAGCACATGCTTACACTCAATAAAGAATGTTGTAGAATCTGTGATGCATGTAATGTATTCGGAACACGGAATGTCATGGTAACTGAAACTATGTAAATTACAAGTCTATTGGATAGAACTCACTCCAAGAGGATTTTTCTGTGAAAACGGTCTTATTTTCGAAACTGGCATTAAGAAATATCTGCAAATACTGAGTACATGCTTCTAGCTGTATATATATACATTGTATGGTAGATGAAAGTACATTAATCCACATGCTAACAACTCAGCAGTTAATATTTGTCGAACTGCGGTGCATGTAGCATGTTTGGAGCACGGTATGTCACGGCGAGGGGATCTATGTAAATTACATGTCTATTGTGTAGAACACTCTACAAGAGAATTATCCTGCAAAAGTTGCCTGATATTCTAAACTGCAGTTAGGAAAAAGCTTCAAAATCAGAATAATATTTTCAAGGTGTATATATGCATTATATGGTGGATGAAAGTTCCGTAAATCACAGGCACACAACTGACTAATGAATGTTTGTCAAATCCGTGATGAATGCAGTGTGTTCGGACCACGGAAAGTCACTTTGTGGGAAACAATTGAAATTGCAATTCTAATGGGTAGAACTCACATGCAGAGATTTTTTCTGAGAAATCTTTATGATTTTCGAGACTGACGTTAGGAAAAATCTGTGAAATCAGAGTAAATATTTCTAGGTGTATTTATGCCTTGTATGGTGGATGAAAGTTCTGTAATCCACATGCACACAACTGAGTAATGAATGTTTGTCAAATCCGTGATGAATTTAGCATGTTCGGACCATGGAAAGTCACTTTGTGGGTAACTATTGAAATTACAATTCTACTGGGTCGAACTCGCTTGCAGAGATTACTTCTGCAAAAACATCATGATTTTCAAAACAGACGGTAGGAAAAAGTAGTGAAATCAGAGTAAATATTTCTAGGTGTATATATGACTTATATGGTGGATGAAAGTTCTGTCATCCACATGCACACAACTGAGTAATTAACGTTTGTCAAATCCGTGATGCATGAAGCATGTTCAGAAAACGGAAAGTCACTTTGAGGGAAACTGCTTAAATTACAATTCCTCTGGATAGAACTCGCTTGAAGAGGTTTTTTCCTGAGAAAACTTCATGATTTTAAAACCTGAAATTAGGAAAAAGCTGTGAAAGCCGAGTAAATATTTCTAGGTGTAAATATGCCTTGTATGGTGGATTAAATTTCGGAAATCCACATGCTCTCGAATCAGTAATGAATGTTTTATAAATCCAGTATGCATGTAGCGTGTTATGAACACGGAATGTCATGGTAAGTGAAACATTGTAAATTTCATGTCTATTGGATAGAACACGATCGAAGAGGATTTTCCTGTGAAATCTGCCTGTTATTTGCAACGGGCATTAGGACAAATCTGCAAAAGAGGAGAAACATTTCTAGGTGTAAATATGCCATGTTTGGTGGATGAAAGTTTGGTAATCCACATGTACACAACTCATTAAAAATGTTTGTCGAATCCGTGATGCACGTATCATATTCAGAACACAGAATATCATGGTGAAAGAAACTTTGTAAATTACATATTTATTGGGTAGAACTCACTCCAAAAGTATTTTTCTGTGAAATCTGCCTCATTTTCAAAACTGGCATAAGGAAAAGAGTTCGAAATCTGAGAAAATGTTTCTAAGGCAAATATGACTTTAATGGTGGATGAAAGTACAGTAATCCACATGCTAAAAAATTCTGTAGTGAATATTTGTCGAAACTGTTATGCATGCAACTTTCTCGGAACACAGAATTTGACGGTGATCGAACCTATGTAAATCAAATGTCTACTGTGTAGAACTCTCTGCAAGAGAATTTTTCGGTGAAAACTGCCTCATTTTCGAAACTGGCGTTAGGAAAAACTTTCAAAAAATGAGAAAATGCTTGTAAGCGCCATTATGCCTTGTATGGTGGATGAAAGTACGGTAATCCACATGCTAACAAATCTGTAGTGAATTTGTGTCGATTCTGTGATGCATGCAGCTTTCTCGGAACACGGAATTTCACGGTGAGCCAATCTATGTAAATTACATGTCTATTGTGTAGAACTCACTCCAAGAGCATTTTTCTGCAAAAACTACCTCACATTCAAAACTGACATTTGGAAAACACTGCGAACTCAGAGTAATGGTTTCTAGGTGTAAATATGCCTTTTATGGCAGATGACAGTTTGGTAATCCTCATGCTCACAACTCCTTAAAGATTATTTTTCGAATCAGTGATGCATGTTGCGTGTTCAGATCACGGAATATCATACTGAGGGAAAAAATGTAAATTACATGTCTATTGAGTAGAACTCGCTCCAAGAGAATTCTTTTGCATAAACTGCATGATTTCAGAAACTGACATTAGGAGATATCTACTAAATCTGAAAAAGTCTTTCTACGTGTAAATATGCCTTGTTTGGTGGATGAAAATTCGGTAATACTAATGTTCACAACTCATTAAAGAGTGTTTGTCGAATCCGTGATGCACATAGCATGTTTGGAACACGGAATTTCTCGATGAGTGGAAGCATTTAAATTTCATGTCCATTGGGTAGAACTCACTCCAAAAGCATTTTTCTGCAAAATCTGCCTCACTTTCAAAACTGGCAGTAGGAAATATATTCGAAATCTGAGAAAATGCTTCTAAGTGTCAATATGACTTGTATGTGGATGAAAGATCAGAAATGCACATGCTAACAAATCTGTAGTGAATACTTGTCGAAACCTTGATGCATGCAAATTTGTCAGAACACAGATTTTGACGGTGAGAGAATCTATGTAAATTACATGTCTATTGTGAAGAACTCTCTCCAAGAATATTTTTCTGTGAAAACTGCCTCATTTTTGAAACTGGCTTTAGGTAAAACTTTCAAAAAATGAGAAAATGCTTGTAAGTGTCAGTATGCCTTCTATGGTGGATGAAAGTACGGTAAAACATATGCTAATAACTCTGTAGTGAATATTTGTGGAATCTGAGATGCATGTAGCGTGTTCAGAACACGGAGTTTCACGGTGAGTGAATCTATGTAAATTACATGTCTCTTGGGTAGAACTTGCTCCAAGAGCTTTTTGCTGTGAAATCTGCTGCATTTTGGAATCTGGCGATTGGAAATCTCTGTGAAATCAGAGAAAATGATTCTAAGTGTCACTATGCCTTTTATTGTGTTGAAAGTTCGGTAATCCACATGCAAACACATTTGTAGTGAATATTTGTCAAATCCGTTATGCATGTAGCGTGTTCGAAAGACGTAATTTCACAGCAATGGAATCTATGTAAATTACATGCCTAGTGGGTAGAAATCGCTCCAACACTTTTTTCCTTAGAAAAATGCTTAATTTTCAAAACTGCTATTAGGAAATTGCTGCGAACTCAGAGTTAATGTTTCTAGGTGCTAATATGTCTTGTGTGGTGGATGAAAGTTTGTAAAGCACATGCTTACACTCAATAAAGAATGTTGTAGAATCTGTGATGCATGTAATGTATTCGGAACACGGAATGTCATGGTAACTGAAACTATGTAAATTACAAGTCTATTGGATAGAACTCACTCCAAGAGGATTTTTCTGTGAAAACGGTCTTATTTTCGAAACTGGCATTAAGAAATATCTGCAAATACTGAGTACATGCTTCTAGCTGTATATATATACATTGTATGGTAGATGAAAGTACATTAATCCACATGCTAACAACTCAGCAGTTAATATTTGTCGAACTGCGGTGCATGTAGCATGTTTGGAGCACGGTATGTCACGGCGAGGGGATCTATGTAAATTACATGTCTATTGTGTAGAACACTCTACAAGAGAATTATCCTGCAAAAGTTGCCTGATATTCTAAACTGCAGTTAGGAAAAAGCTTCAAAATCAGAATAATATTTTCAAGGTGTATATATGCATTATATGGTGGATGAAAGTTCCGTAAATCACAGGCACACAACTGACTAATGAATGTTTGTCAAATCCGTGATGAATGCAGTGTGTTCGGACCACGGAAAGTCACTTTGTGGGAAACAATTGAAATTGCAATTCTAATGGGTAGAACTCACATGCAGAGATTTTTTCTGAGAAATCTTTATGATTTTCGAGACTGACGTTAGGAAAAATCTGTGAAATCAGAGTAAATATTTCTAGGTGTATTTATGCCTTGTATGGTGGATGAAAGTTCTGTAATCCACATGCACACAACTGAGTAATGAATGTTTGTCAAATCCGTGATGAATTTAGCATGTTCGGACCATGGAAAGTCACTTTGTGGGTAACTATTGAAATTACAATTCTACTGGGTCGAACTCGCTTGCAGAGATTACTTCTGCAAAAACATCATGATTTTCAAAACAGACGGTAGGAAAAAGTAGTGAAATCAGAGTAAATATTTCTAGGTGTATATATGACTTATATGGTGGATGAAAGTTCTGTCATCCACATGCACACAACTGAGTAATTAACGTTTGTCAAATCCGTGATGCATGAAGCATGTTCAGAAAACGGAAAGTCACTTTGAAGAGGTTTTTTCCTGAGAAAACTTCATGATTTTAAAACCTGAAATTAGGAAAAAGCTGTGAAAGCAGAGTAAATATTTCTAGGTGTAAATATGCCTTGTATGGTGGATTAAATTTCGGAAATCCACATGCTCTCGAATCAGTAATGAATGTTTTATAAATCCAGTATGCATGTAGCGTGTTATGAACACGGAATGTCATGGTAAGTGAAACATTGTAAATTTCATGTCTATTGGATAGAACACGATCGAAGAGGATTTTCCTGTGAAATCTGCCTGTTATTTGCAACGGGCATTAGGACAAATCTGCAAAAGAGGAGAAACATTTCTAGGTGTAAATATGCCATGTTTGGTGGATGAAAGTTTGGTAATCCACATGTACACAACTCATTAAAAATGTTTGTCGAATCCGTGATGCACGTATCATATTCAGAACACAGAATATCATGGTGAAAGAAACTTTGTAAATTACATATTTATTGGGTAGAACTCACTCCAAAAGTATTTTTCTGTGAAATCTGCCTCATTTTCAAAACTGGCATAAGGAAAAGAGTTCGAAATCTGAGAAAATGTTTCTAAGGCAAATATGACTTTAATGGTGGATGAAAGTACAGTAATCCACATGCTAAAAAATTCTGTAGTGAATATTTGTCGAAACTGTTATGCATGCAACTTTCTCGGAACACAGAATTTGACGGTGATCGAACCTATGTAAATCAAATGTCTACTGTGTAGAACTCTCTGCAAGAGAATTTTTCGGTGAAAACTGCCTCATTTTCGAAACTGGCGTTAGGAAAAACTTTCAAAAAATGAGAAAATGCTTGTAAGCGCCATTATGCCTTGTATGGTGGATGAAAGTACGGTAATCCACATGCTAACAAATCTGTAGTGAATTTGTGTCGATTCTGTGATGCATGCAGCTTTCTCGGAACACGGAATTTCACGGTGAGCCAATCTATGTAAATTACATGTCTATTGTGTAGAACTCACTCCAAGAGCATTTTTCTGCAAAAACTACCTCACATTCAAAACTGACATTTGGAAAACACTGCGAACTCAGAGTAATGGTTTCTAGGTGTAAATATGCCTTTTATGGCAGATGACAGTTTGGTAATCCTCATGCTCACAACTCCTTAAAGATTATTTTTCGAATCAGTGATGCATGTTGCGTGTTCAGATCACGGAATATCATACTGAGGGAAAAAATGTAAATTACATGTCTATTGAGTAGAACTCGCTCCAAGAGAATTCTTTTGCATAAACTGCATGATTTCAGAAACTGACATTAGGAGATATCTACTAAATCTGAAAAAGTCTTTCTACGTGTAAATATGCCTTGTTTGGTGGATGAAAATTCGGTAATACTAATGTTCACAACTCATTAAAGAGTGTTTGTCGAATCCGTGATGCACATAGCATGTTTGGAACACGGAATTTCTCGATGAGTGGAAGCATTTAAATTTCATGTCCATTGGGTAGAACTCGCTCCAAAAGCATTTTTCTGCAAAATCTGCCTCACTTTCAAAACTGGCAGTAGGAAATATATTCGAAATCTGAGAAAATGCTTCTAAGTGTCAATATGACTTGTATGTGGATGAAAGATCAGAAATGCACATGCTAACAAATCTGTAGTGAATACTTGTCGAAACCTTGATGCATGCAAATTTGTCAGAACACAGATTTTGACGGTGAGAGAATCTATGTAAATTACATGTCTATTGTGAAGAACTCTCTCCAAGAATATTTTTCTGTGAAAACTGCCTCATTTTTGAAACTGGCTTTAGGTAAAACTTTCAAAAAATGAGAAAATGCTTGTAAGTGTCAGTATGCCTTCTATGGTGGATGAAAGTACGGTAAAACATATGCTAATAACTCTGTAGTGAATATTTGTGGAATCTGAGATGCATGTAGCGTGTTCAGAACACGGAGTTTCACGGTGAGTGAATCTATGTAAATTACATGTCTCTTGGGTAGAACTTGCTCCAAGAGCTTTTTGCTGTGAAATCTGCTGCATTTTGGAATCTGGCGATTGGAAATCTCTGTGAAATCAGAGAAAATGATTCTAAGTGTCACTATGCCTTTTATTGTGTTGAAAGTTCGGTAATCCACATGCAAACACATTTGTAGTGAATATTTGTCAAATCCGTTATGCATGTAGCGTGTTCGAAAGACGTAATTTCACAGCAATGGAATCTATGTAAATTACATGCCTAGTGGGTAGAAATCGCTCCAACACTTTTTTCCTTAGAAAAATGCTTAATTTTCAAAACTGCTATTAGGAAATTGCTGCGAACTCAGAGTTAATGTTTCTAGGTGCTAATATGTCTTGTGTGGTGGATGAAAGTTTGTAAAGCACATGCTTACACTCAATAAAGAATGTTGTAGAATCTGTGATGCATGTAATGTATTCGGAACACGGAATGTCATGGTAACTGAAACTATGTAAATTACAAGTCTATTGGATAGAACTCACTCCAAGAGGATTTTTCTGTGAAAACGGTCTTATTTTCGAAACTGGCATTAAGAAATATCTGCAAATACTGAGTACATGCTTCTAGCTGTATATATATACATTGTATGGTAGATGAAAGTACATTAATCCACATGCTAACAACTCAGCAGTTAATATTTGTCGAACTGCGGTGCATGTAGCATGTTTGGAGCACGGTATGTCACGGCGAGGGGATCTATGTAAATTACATGTCTATTGTGTAGAACACTCTACAAGAGAATTATCCTGCAAAAGTTGCCTGATATTCTAAACTGCAGTTAGGAAAAAGCTTCAAAATCAGAATAATATTTTCAAGGTGTATATATGCATTATATGGTGGATGAAAGTTCCGTAAATCACAGGCACACAACTGACTAATGAATGTTTGTCAAATCCGTGATGAATGCAGTGTGTTCGGACCACGGAAAGTCACTTTGTGGGAAACAATTGAAATTGCAATTCTAATGGGTAGAACTCACATGCAGAGATTTTTTCTGAGAAATCTTTATGATTTTCGAGACTGACGTTAGGAAAAATCTGTGAAATCAGAGTAAATATTTCTAGGTGTATTTATGCCTTGTATGGTGGATGAAAGTTCTGTAATCCACAAGCACACAACTGAGTAATGAATGTTTGTCAAATCCGTGATGCATGTAGCATGTTCAGAAAATGGAAAGTCACTTTGAGGGAAACTATTTAAATTACAATTCTATGAGTAGAACTCGCATGAAGATGTTTTTCTGCGAAAACTTCATGATTTTTGAAACTGAAGTTAGGAAAAAGCTGTGAAAGCAGAGTCAATAATTCTAGGTGTAAATATACCTTGAATGGTGGTTGAAAGTTCAGAAATCCACCTGCTCACAACTCAGTCATGAATGATTTCTAAATCCAATATGCATGTAGCGTGTTTTGAACATGGAATGTCATGGTAAGTGAAACATTTTAAATTCATGTCTATTGGATATAGAACACGATCGAAGAGAATTTTCCTGTGAAATCTGCCTGTTATTTGCAACGGGCATTAGGACAAATCTGCAAACGAGGAGAAACATTTCTAGGTGTAAATATGCCATGTTTGGTGGATGAAAGTTTGGTAATCCACATGTACACAACTCATTAAAAATGTTTGTCGAATCCGTGATGCACGTATCATATTCAGAACACAGAATATCATGGTGAAAGAAACTTTGTAAATTACATATTTATTGGGTAGAACTCACTCCAAAAGTATTTTTCTGTGAAATCTGCCTCATTTTCAAAACTGGCATAAGGAAAAGAGTTCGAAATCTGAGAAAATGTTTCTAAGGCAAATATGACTTTAATGGTGGATGAAAGTACAGTAATCCACATGCTAAAAAATTCTGTAGTGAATATTTGTCGAAACTGTTATGCATGCAACTTTCTCGGAACACAGAATTTGACGGTGATCGAACCTATGTAAATCAAATGTCTACTGTGTAGAACTCTCTGCAAGAGAATTTTTCGGTGAAAACTGCCTCATTTTCGAAACTGGCGTTAGGAAAAACTTTCAAAAAATGAGAAAATGCTTGTAAGCGCCATTATGCCTTGTATGGTGGATGAAAGTACGGTAATCCACATGCTAACAAATCTGTAGTGAATTTGTGTCGATTCTGTGATGCATGCAGCTTTCTCGGAACACGGAATTTCACGGTGAGCCAATCTATGTAAATTACATGTCTATTGTGTAGAACTCACTCCAAGAGCATTTTTCTGCAAAAACTACCTCACATTCAAAACTGACATTTGGAAAACACTGCGAACTCAGAGTAATGGTTTCTAGGTGTAAATATGCCTTTTATGGCAGATGACAGTTTGGTAATCCTCATGCTCACAACTCCTTAAAGATTATTTTTCGAATCAGTGATGCATGTTGCGTGTTCAGATCACGGAATATCATACTGAGGGAAAAAATGTAAATTACATGTCTATTGAGTAGAACTCGCTCCAAGAGAATTCTTTTGCATAAACTGCATGATTTCAGAAACTGACATTAGGAGATATCTACTAAATCTGAAAAAGTCTTTCTACGTGTAAATATGCCTTGTTTGGTGGATGAAAATTCGGTAATACTAATGTTCACAACTCATTAAAGAGTGTTTGTCGAATCCGTGAATGCACATAGCATGTTTGGAACACGGAATTTCTCGATGAGTGGAAGCATTTAAATTTCATGTCCATTGGGTAGAACTCGCCTCCAAAAGCATTTTTCTGCAAAATCTGCCTCACTTTCAAAACTGGCAGTAGGAAATATATTCGAAATCTGAGAAAATGCTTCTAAGTGTCAATATGACTTGTATGTGGATGAAAGATCAGAAATGCACATGCTAACAAATCTGTAGTGAATACTTGTCGAAACCTTGATGCATGCAAATTTGTCAGAACACAGATTTTGACGGTGAGAGAATCTATGTAAATTACATGTCTATTGTGTAAGAACTCTCTCCAAGAATATTTTTCTGTGAAAACTGCCTCATTTTTGAAACTGGCTTTAGGTAAAACTTTCAAAAAATGAGAAAATGCTTGTAAGTGTCAGTATGCCTTCTATGGTGGATGAAAGTACGGTAAAACATATGCTAATAACTCTGTAGTGAATATTTGTGGAATCTGAGATGCATGTAGCGTGTTCAGAACACGGAGTTTCACGGTGAGTGAATCTATGTAAATTACATGTCTCTTGGGTAGAACTTGCTCCAAGAGCTTTTTGCTGTGAAATCTGCTGCATTTTGGAATCTGGCGATTGGAAATCTCTGTGAAATCAGAGAAAATGATTCTAAGTGTCACTATGCCTTTTATTGTGTTGAAAGTTCGGTAATCCACATGCAAACACATTTGTAGTGAATATTTGTCAAATCCGTTATGCATGTAGCGTGTTCGAAAGACGTAATTTCACAGCAATGGAATCTATGTAAATTACATGCCTAGTGGGTAGAAATCGCTCCAACACTTTTTTCCTTAGAAAAATGCTTAATTTTCAAAACTGCTATTAGGAAATTGCTGCGAACTCAGAGTTAATGTTTCTAGGTGCTAAT
>NC_045721.1:29736046-29754449 GCF_009834535.1 Camelus ferus
TGAACATGCTACCAGAGATTTATCCTGCTATAGATGCCTGATTTTCTAAACTGCCATTAGGAAAAAGCTGCGAACTCAGAATAATGTTTTCTAGGTTTATATATGCCTTATATGGTGGATGAAAATTCTGTAATCTACACGCACACAACTGAGTAATGAATGTTTGTCAAATCCGTGATGAATTTAGCATGTTCGGACATGGAAAGTCACTTTGTGGGTAACTATTGAAATTACAATTCTACTGGGTCGAACTCGCTTGCAGAGATTACTTCTGCAAAAACATCATGATTTTCAAAACAGAGGTAGGAAAAAGTAGTGAAATCAGAGTAAATATTTCTAGGTGTATATATGACTTATATGGTGGATGAAAGTTCTGTCATCCACATGCACACAACTGAGTAATTAACGTTTGTCAAATCCGTGATGCATGAAGCATGTTCAGAAAACGGAAAGTCACTTTGAGGGAAACTGCTTAAATTACAATTCCTCTGGATAGAACTCGCTTGAAGAGGTTTTTTCCTGAGAAAACTTCATGATTTTAAAACCTGAAATTAGGAAAAGCTGTGAAAGCAGAGTAAATATTTCTAGGTGTAAATATGCTTGTATGGTGGATTAAATTTCGGAAATCCACATGCTCTCGAATCAGTAATGAATGTTTTATAAATCCAGTATGCATGTAGCGTGTTATGAACACGGAATGTCATGGTAAGTGAAACATTGTAAATTTCATGTCTATTGGATAGAACACGATCGAAGAGGATTTTCCTGTGAAATCTGCCTGTTATTTGCAACGGGCATTAGGACAAATCTGCAAACGAGGAGAAACATTTCTAGGTGTAAATATGCCATGTTTGGTGGATGAAAGTTTGGTAATCCACATGTTCACAACTCATTAAAAATGTTTGTCGAATCCGTGATGCACGTATCATATTCAGAACACAGAATATCATGGTGAAAGAAACTTTGTAAATTACATATTTATTGGGTAGAACTCACTCCAAAAGTATTTTTCTGTGAAATCTGCCTCATTTTCAAAACTGGCATAAGGAAAAGAGTTCGAAATCTGAGAAAATGTTTCTAAGTGCAATATGACTTTAATGGTGGATGAAAGATCAGTAATCCACATGCTAACAAATCTGTAGTGAATTTGTGTCGATTCTTTGATGCATGCAGCTTTCTCGGAACACGGAATTTCACGGTCAGACAATCTATGTAAATTACATGTCTATTGTGTAGAAGTCACTCCAAGAGCATTTTTCTGCAAAAACTACCTCACATTCAAAACTGATATTTGGAAAACACTGCGAACTCAGAGTAATGGTTTCTAGGTGTAAATATGCCTTTTATGGCAGATGACAGTTTGGTAATCCTCATGCTCACAACTCCTTAAAGATTATTTTTCGAATCAGTGATGCATGTTGCGTGTTCAGATCACGGAATATCATACTGAGGGAAAAAATGTAAATTACATGTCTATTGAGTAGAACTCAATCCAAGAAAATTTTTTTGCATAAACTGCATGATTTTAGAAACTGACTTTAGGAGATATCTTCTAAATCTGAAAAAGTCTTTCTACGTGTAAATATGCCTTGTTTGGTGGATGAAAATTCGGTAATACTAATGTTCACAACTAATTAAAGAGTGTTTGTCGAATCCGTGAAGCACATAGCATGTTTGGATCACGGAATTTCTCGATGAGCGGAAGCATTTAAATTTCATGTCCATTGGGTAGAACTCGCCCCAAAAGCTTTTTTCTGCAAAATCTGCCTCACTTTCAATACTGGCAGTATGAAATATATTCGAAATCTGAGAAAATGCTTCTAAGTGTCAATATGACTTTTATGTGGATGAAAGATCAGAAATGCACATGCTAACAAATCTGTAGTGAATACTTGTCGAAACCTTGATGCATGCATCTTTGTCAGAACACAGATTTTGACGGTGAGAGAATCTATGTAAATTACATGTCTATTGTGTAGAACTCTCTCCAAGAATATTTTTCTGTGAAAACTGCCTCATTTTTGAACCTGGCTTTAGGTAAAACTTTCAAAAAATGAGAAAATGCTTGTAAGTGTCAGTATGCCTTCTATGGTGGATGAAAGTACGGTAAAACATATGCTAATAACTCTGTAGTGAATATTTGTGGAATCCGAGATGCATGTAGCGTGTTCAGAACACGGAATTTCCCGGTGAGCGAATCTATGTAAATTACAAGTCTCTTGGTTAGAATTCGCTCCAAGAGCTTTTTGCTGCGAAATCTGCCGCATTTTCAATACTGGCGTTTGGAAAACACTGTGAAATCAGAGAAAATGCTTCTAAGTGTCACTATGCCTTTTATTGTGTTGAAAGTTCGGTAATCCACATGCAAACACATTTGTAGTGAATATTTGTCGAATCCGTTATGCATGTAGCGTGTACGAAAGACGTAATTTCACAGCAATGGAATCTATGTAAATTACATGTCTAGTGGGTAGAAATCGCTCCAACAGTTTTTTCCTTAGAAAAATGCCTAATTTTCAAAACTGCTATTAGGAAATTGCTGCGAACTCAGAGTTAATGTTTCTAGGTGCTAATATGTCTTGTGTGGTGGATGAAAGTTTGTAATGCACATGCTCGTAACACAGTAATGAATGCTTTCTGAATCTGTGATGCATGTAGCATGTTCAGAAGATGGAATGTCTCAGTGAGGGGAAAAATGTAAATTACATGTCTATTGGGTAGTACTCGCTCCAAGAGGATTTTTCTGCGAAAACTGCATGATTTTAGGAACTGACGTAAGGAGAAATCTACTAAATAAGAATAAATGTTTCTATGTGTAAATACACATTGTATGGTGGGTGAAAGTTTGGTAATACACATGTTCACCACTCAATAAAGAATGTTTGTCGAATCAGTGATGCATGTAGCGTGTTCGGAACATGAAATGTCACGGTGAGTGAAAGCATTTAAATTACATGTCCACTTGGTAGAACTTGCTCCAAAAGCATTCTTCTGTGAAATCTGCCTCATTTTCCAAACTGGCATTAGGAAAAAATTCGAATTTTGAGAAAATGCTTCTAAGTGTCAATATGACTTGTATGGTGATGAAAGTTCAGAAATACACATGCTAACAAATCTGTAGTGAATATTTTCCGAAACCGTAATGCATGCAGTTTTTTTCAGAACACAGAATTTGACGATGAGCGAATCTATGTAAATTACATGACTATTGGGTGGAACAAGTTCCAAGAGTATATTTCTTTAAAAACTGCCTGATTTCAGAAACTGACGTTAGGAAAAATCTGCATATACTTTGTACATGTTTCTAGCTGTATATATACATTTTATGGTAGATGAAAGTTCAGTAATCTACATGCTAACAACTCAGCAGTGAATATTTGTCGAACCTGCGGTGCAAGTAGAAAGTTTGAATCACGGAATGTCACGGCGAGGGACTCTATGTAAATTATAAGTCCAATGTGTAGAACATGCTACCAGAGATTTATCCTGCTATAGATGCCTGATTTTCTAAACTGCCATTAGGAAAAAGCTGCGAACTCAGAATAATGTTTTCTAGGTTTATATATGCCTTATATGGTGGATGAAAATTCTGTAATCAACATGCACACAACTGAGTAATGAATGTTTGTCAAATCCGTGATGAATTTAGCATGTTCGGACCATGGAAAGTCACTTTGTGGGTAACTATTGAAATTACAATTCTACTGGGTCGAACTCGCTTGCAGAGATTACTTCTGCAAAAACATCATGATTTTCAAAACAGACGGTAGGAAAAAGTAGTGAAATCAGAGTAAATATCTCTAGGTGTATATATGACTTATATGGTGGATGAAAGTTCTGTCATCCACATGCACACAACTGAGTAATTAACGTTTGTCAAATCCGTGATGCATGAAGCATGTTCAGAAAACGGAAAGTCACTTTGAGGGAAACTGCTTAAATTACAATTCCTCTGGATAGAACTCGCTTGAAGAGGTTTTTTCCTGAGAAAACTTCATGATTTTAAAACCTGAAATTAGGAAAAAGCTGTGAAAGCAGAGTAAATATTTCTAGGTGTAAATATGCTTTGTATGGTGGATTAAATTTCGGAAATCCACATGCTCTCGAATCAGTAATGAATGTTTTATAAATCCAGTATGCATGTAGCGTGTTATGAACACGGAATGTCATGGTAAGTGAAACATTGTAAATTTCATGTCTATTGGATAGAACACGATCGAAGAGGATTTTCCTGTGAAATCTGCCTGTTATTTGCAACGGGCATTAGGACAAATCTGCAAAAGAGGAGAAACATTTCTAGGTGTAAATATGCCATGTTTGGTGGATGAAAGTTTGGTAATCCACATGTTCACAACTCATTAAAAAATGTTTGTCGAATCCGTGATGCACGTATCATATTCAGAACACAGAATATCATGGTGAAAGGAATTGTAAATTACATATTTATTGGGTAGAACTCACTCCAAAAGTATTTTTCTGTGAAATCTGCCTCATTTTCAAAACTGGCATAAGGAGAAAAGTTCGAAATCTGAGAAAATGTTTCTAAGTGCAATATGACTTTAATGGTGGATGAAAGATCAGTAATCCACATGCTAACAATTCTGTAGTGAATTTGTGTCGATTCTGTGATGCATGCAGCTTTCTCGGAACACGGAATTTCACGGTCAGACAATCTATGTAAATTACATGTCTATTGTGTAGAAGTCACTCCAAGAGCATTTTTCTGCAAAAACTACCTCACATTCAAAACTGATATTTGGAAAACACTGCGAACTCAGAGTAATGGTTTCTAGGTGTAAATATGCCTTTTATGGCAGATGACAGTTTGGTAATCCTCATGCTCACAACTCCTTAAAGATTATTTTTCGAATCAGTGATGCATGTTGCGTGTTCAGATCACGGAATATCATACTGAGGGAAAAAATGTAAATTACATGTCTATTGAGTATAACTCGCTCCAAGAAAATTTTTTTTGCATAAACTGCATGATTTTAGAAACTGACATTAGGAGATATGAACTAAATCTGAAAAAGTCTTTCTACGTGTAAATATGCCTTGTTTGGTGGATGAAAATTCGGTAATACTAATGTTCACAACTCATTAAAGAGTGTTTGTCGAATCTGTGATGCACATAGCATGTTTGGAACACGGAATTTCTCGATGAGTGGAAGCATTTAAATTTCATGTCCATTGGGTAGAACTCGCCCCAAAAGCATTTTCCTGCAAAATCTGCCTCACTTTCAAAACTGGCAGTAGGAAATATATTCGAAATCTGAGAAAATGCTTCTAAGTGTCAATATGACTTTTATGTGGATGAAAGATCAGAAATGCACATGCTAACAAATCTGTAGTGAATACTTTTCGAAACTTGATGCATGCATCTTTGTCAGAACACAGATTTTGACGGTGAGTGAATCTATGTAAATTACATGTCTATTGTGTAGAACTCTCCCCAGGAATATTTTTCTGTGAAAACTGCCTCATTTTTGAAACTGGCTTTAGGTAAAATATTCAAAAAATGAGAAAATGCTTGTCAGTGTCATTATGCCTTCTATGGTGGATGAAAGTACGGTAAAACATATGCTAATAACTCTGTAGTGAATATTTGTGGAATCTGAGATGCATGTAGCATGTTCAGAACACGGAGTTTCACGGTGAGTGAATCTATGTAAATTACATGTCTCTTGGGTAGAACTCGATCCAAGAGTTTTTGCTGTGAAATCTGCTGCATTTTGGAATCTGGCGATTGGAAATCTCTGTGAAATCAGAGAAAATGCTTCAAAGTGTCCCTATGCCTTTTATTGTGTTGAAAGTTCGGTAATCCACATGCAAACACATTTGTAGTGAATATTTGTCAAATCCGCTATGCATGTAGCGTGTTCGAAAGACGTAATTTCACAGCAATTTAATCTACGTAAATTACATGCCTGGTGGGTAGAAATCGCTCCAACAATTTTTTCCTTAGAAAAATGCCTAATTTTCAAAACTGTTATTACAAAATTGCTGCGAACTCAGAGTTAATGTTTCTAGGTGCTAATATGTCTGGTGTGGTGGATGAAAGTTTGTAATGAACATGCTTACACTCAATAAAGAATGTTGTAGAATCTGTGATATATGTAATGTATTCGGAACACGGAATGTCATGGTAACTGAAACTATGTAAATTACAAGTCTATTGGATTAGAACTCACTCCAAGAGGATTTTTCTGTGAAAACGGTCTTATTTTCGAAACTGGCATTAAGAAATATCTGCAAATACTGAGTACTGCTTCTAGCTGTATATATACATTGTATGGTAGATGAAAGTACATTAATCCACATGCTAACAACTCAGCAGTTAATATTTGTCGAACTGTGGTGCATGTAGCATGTTTGGAGCACGGTATGTCACGGCGAGGCGATCTATGTAAATTACATGTCTATTGTGTAGAACACTCTACAAGAGAATTATCCTGCAAAAGTTGCCTGATATTCTAAACTGCAGTTAGGAAAAAGCTTCAAAATCAGAATAATATTTTCAAGGTGTATATATGCATTATATGTTGGATGAAAGTTCCGTAAATCACAGGCACACAACTGACTAATGAATGTTTGTCAAATCCGTGGTGAATGCAGTGTGTTCGGACCACGGAAAGTCACTTTGTGGGAAAGAATTGAAATTGCAATTCTAATGGGTAGAACTCACATGCAGAGATTTTTTCTGAGAAATCTTTATGATTTTCGAGACTGACGTTAGGAAAAATCTGTGAAATCAGAGTAAATATTTCTAGGTGTATTTATGCCTTATAAGGTGGATGAAAGTTCTGTAATCCACATGCACACAACTGAGTAATGAATGTTTGTCAAATCCGTGATGCATGTAGCGTGTTCAGAAAATGGAAAGTCACTTTGAGGGAAACTATTTAAATTACAATTCTACTGAGTAGAACTCGCATGAAAAGTTTTTTTCTGCGAAAACGTCATGATTTTTGAAACTGAAGTTAGGAAAAAGCTGTGAAAGCAGAGTCAATATTTCTAGGTGTAAATATGCTTTGTATGGTGGTTGAAAGTTCAGAAATCCACATGCTCACAACTCAGTCATGAATGATTTTAATCCAATATGCATGTAGCGTGTTATGAACAGGTGATGTCATGGTAAGTGAAACATTGTAAATTCATTTCTATTGATAGAAACACGATCGAAGAGAATTTTCCTGTGAAATCTGCCTGTTATTTGCAACGGGCATTAGGACAAATCTGCAAACGAGGAGAAACATTTCTAGGTGTAAATATGCCATGTTTGGTGGATGAAAGTTTGGTAATCCACATGTTCACAACTCATTAAAAATGTTGTCGAATCCGTGATGCACGTATCATATTCAGAACACAGAATATCATGGTGAAAGAAACTTTGTAAATTACATATTTATTGGGTAGAACTCACTCCAAAAGTATTTTTCTGTGAAATCTGCCTCATTTTCAAAACTGGCATAAGGAAAAGAGTTCGAAATCTGAGAAAATTTTTCTAAGTGCAATGTGACTTTAATGGTGGATGAAAGTTCAATAATCCACATGCTAACAATTCTGTAGTGAATTTTTATTGATTCTGTGATGCATGCAGCTTTTTCGGAACACGGAATTTCACGGTGAGCCAATCTATGTAAATTACATGTCTATTGTGTAGAACTCACACCAAGAGCATTTTTCTGCAAAAACTACCTCACTTTCAAAACTGACATTTGGAAAACACTGCGAAATCAGAGTAATATTTTCTAGGTGTAAATATGCCTTTTATGGCAGATGACAGTTTGGTAATCCACATGTTCACAACTCCTTGAAGTATATTTTTCGAATCAGTGATGCATGTTGCGTGTTCAGAATACGAAATGTCATAGTGAGGGAAAAAATATAAATTACATGTCTATTGAGTAGAACTCGTTCCAAGAGAATTTTTTTGCCTAAACTGCATTATTTTAGAAACTGACATTAGGAGATATCTACTAAATCTAAAAATAAAGTTTTTGTACGTGTAAATATGCCTTGTTTGGTGGATGAAAATTCGGTAATACTAATGTGCACAACTCATTAAATTGTGTTTGTCGAATCCGTGATGCACATAGCATTTTTGGAACATGGAATTTCTCGATGAGCGGAAGCATTTAAATTTCATGTCCATTGGGAAGAACTCGCTCCAAAAGCATTTTTCTGCAAAATCTGCCTCACTTTCAAAACTGGCAGTAGGAAATATATTCGAAATCTGAGAAATTGCTTCTAAGTGTCAATATGACTTGTATGTGGATGAAAGATCAGAAATCCACATGCTAACAAACCTGTAGTGAATACTTGTCGAAACCTTGATGCATGCATCTTTGTCAGAACACAGATTTTGACGGTGAGCGAATCTATGTAAATTACATGTCTATTGTGTAGAACTCACTCCAAGAGCATTTTTCTGAAAAACTACGTCACTTTCAAAACTGACATTTGGAAAACACTGCGAACTCAGAGTAATGGTTTCTAGGTGTAAATATGCCTTTGATGGCAGTTGAAAATTTTGTAATCCTCATGCTCACAACTCCTTAAATAATATTTTTCGAATCAATGATGCATGTTGCGTGTTCAGTACACGGAATGTCATAGTGAGGGAAAAAATATAAATTACATATCTATTGAGTAGAACTCGCTCCAAGAGGATTTTTCTGCAAAAACTGCATGAATTTAGAAACTGACGTAAGGAGAAATCTTCTAAATAAGAATAAATATTTCTATGTGTAAATACACATTGTATGGTGGGTGAAAGTTCGGTAATACACATATTCACCACTCAATAAATAATGTTTGTCGAATCAGTGATTCATGTAGCGTGTTCGGAACATGCAATGTCGCGGTGAGTGAAAGCATTTGAATTACATATCCACTTGTTAGAACTTGCTCCAAAAGCATTTTTCTGTGAAATCTGCCTCAATTTCCAAACTGGCATTAGGAAAAAATTCGAAATTTGAGAAAATGCTTCTAAGTGTCAATATGACTTGTATGGTGATGAAAGTTCAGAAATACACATGCTAACAAATCTGTAGTGAATATTTTTCAAAACCGTGATGCATGAATTTTTTTCAGAACACAGAATTTGACGATGAGCGAATCTATGTAAATTACATGACTATTGGGTGGAATAAGTTCCAAGAGTATATTTCTTTGAAAACTGCCTGATTTCTGAAACTGAAGTTAGGAAAAATCTGCATATAGTTTGTACATGTTTCTAGCTGTATATATACATTTTATGGTAGATGAAAGTTCAGTAATCCACATGCTAACAACTCAGCAGTGAATATTTTTTGAACCTGCGGTGAAAGAAACATGTTTGAAGCTCGGAAATTCATGGCGAGGGACTCTATGTAAATTATATGTCCAACGTGTAGAACATGCTACAAGAGATTTATCCTGCTATAGATGCCTGATTTTCTAAACTGCCATTAGGAAAAAGCTGCGAACTCAGAATAATGTTTTCTAGGTTTATATATGCCTTACATGGAGGATGAATGTTCTGTAATCTACATGCACACAACTGAGTAACGAATGTTTGTCAAATCCGTGAAGAATTTATCATGTTTGGACCATGGAAAGTCACATTGTGGGAAACTATTGAAATTACAATTCTACTGGGTCGAACTCGCTTGCAGAGATTACTTCTGAAAAACATCATGATTTTCAAATCAGACGGTAGGAAAAAGTAGTGAAATCAGAGTAAATATTTCTAGGTGTATATATGCCTTATATGGTGGATGAATGATCTGTAATCCACATGCACACAGCTGAGTAATTGAAGTCTGTCTAATCCGTGATTCATGTAGCATGTTCAGAAAACGGAAAGTGACTTTGAGGGTAACTGCTTAATTTAAAATTCCTCTGGATAGAACTCACTTGAAGAGGATTTTTCCTGAGAAAACTTCATGATTTTAAAACCTGAATTTAGGAAAAAGCTGTGAAAGCAGAGTAAATATTTCTAGGTGTAAATCTGCCTTGTATGGTGGATTAAATTTCGGAAACCCACATGCTCTCGAATCAGTAATGAATGTTTTATAAATTCAGTATTCATTTAGCGTGTTCTGAACAAGGAATGTCATGGTAAGTGAAACATTGTCAATTACACGTCTGTCTGATAGAACACGTTCAAAGTGTATTTTTCTGTGGAAACTGCCTGTTTTTTGCAACTGGCATTCGGACAAATCTGCAAAAACAGAGAAAAATTTCTAGGTGTAAATATGCCGTGTTTGTTGGATGAATGTTCGGTAATCAACATGTTCCCAACTCATTAAGAAATGTTTGTCAAATCCGTGATCCATGTAACGTGTTCGGAACACAGACTATCACGGTAATAGGAACCTTGCAAATTACACATGTATTAGGTAGAACTCGCTCCAAAAGCATTTATGTGCGAAATCTGCCTCATTTTCAAAACTGGCATTTGAAAAAACACATCGAAACCTGAGAAAATGATTCTAAGTGTCAACATGAATTATATGGTGGATGAAAGTTCAGTAATCCACATGCTAAAAAATTCTGTAGTGAATATTTGTCAAAACTGTTATGCATGCAGCTTTCTCGGAACACAGAATTTGACGGTGAGCGAACCTATGTAAATTAAAGGTCTATTGTGTAGAACAATCACCAAGAGAATTTTTCGGTGAAAACTGCCTCATTTTCGAAACTGGCATTAGGAAAATTTTCAAAAAAAGAGAAAATGCTTGTAAGCGCCATTATGCCTTGTATGGTGTATAAAACTATGGTAATCCACATTCTAACAACTCTGTAGTGAATATTTGTGGAATCCGAGATGCATGTAGCATGTTCAGAACACGAAATTTCACGGTGAGAGAATCTATGTAAATTACAAGTCTTTAGGTTAGAACCCGCTCCAAAAATTTTTTGCTGCAAAATCTGCCGCATTTTCAAAACCGGCGTTTGGAAAATTCTGTGAAATCAGAGAAAATGCTTCTAAGTGTCACTATGCCCTTTATTGTGTTGAAAGTTCGGTAATCCACATGCAAACACATTTGAAGTGAATATTTGTCAAATCCATTATGCATGTAGAGTTTTCGAAAAACGTAATTTCACAGCAATGGAATCTATGTAAATTACATGCCTAGTGGGTAGAAATCGCTGCAACAGTTTTTTCCTTAGAAAAATGCTTAATTTTCAAAACTGCTATTAGAAAATTGCTGCGAACTCAGAGTTAAAGTTTCTAGGTGCTAATATGTCTTGTGTGGTGGATGAAAGTTTGTAAAGCACATGCTTACACTCAATAAAGAATGTTGTAGAATCTGTGATGCATGTAATGTATTCGGAACACGGAATGTCATGGTAACTGAAACTATGTAAATTACAAGTCTATTGGATAGAACTCACTCCAAGAGGATTTTTCTGTGAAAACGGTCTTATTTTCGAAACTGGCATTAAGAAATATCTGCAAATACTGAGTACATGCTTCTAGCTGTATATATACATTGTATGGTAGATGAAAGTACATTAATCCACATGCTAACAACTCAGCAGTTAATATTTGTCGAACTGCGGTGCATGTAGCATGTTTGGAGCACGGTATGTCACGGCGAGGGGATCTATGTAAATTACATGTCTATTGTGTAGAACACTCTACAAGAGAATTATCCTGCAAAAGTTGCCTGATATTCTAAACTGCAGTTAGGAAAAAGCTTCAAAATCAGAATAATATTTTCAAGGTGTATATATGCATTATATGTTGGATGAAAATTCCGTAAATCACAGGCACACAACTGACTAATGAATGTTTGTCAAATCCGTGATGAATGCAGTGTGTTCGGACCACAGAAAGTCACTTTGTGGGAAACAATTGAAATTGCAATTCTAATGGGTAGAACTCACATGCAGAGATTTTTTTCTGAGAAATCTTTATGATTTTCGAGACTGACGTTAGGAAAAATCTGTGAAATCAGAGTAAATATTTCTAGGTGTATTTATGCCTTATAAGGTGGATGAAAGTTCTGTAATCCACATGCACACAACTGAGTAATGAATGTTTGTCAAATCCGTTATGCATGTAGCGTGTTCGAAAGAAGTAATTTCACAGCAGTGGAATCTATGTAAATTACATGCCTAGTGGGTAGAAATCGCTCCAACAGTTTTTTCCTTAGAAAAATGCATAATTTTTAAAACTGCTATTAGGAAATTGCTGCGAACTCAGATTTAATGTTTCTAGGTGCTAATATATCTTGTGTGGTGGATGAAAGTTTGTAATGCACATGCTCTTAACACAGTAATTAATGCTTTCTGAATCTGTGATGCATGTAGCATGTTCAGAACATGGAATGTCACAGTGAGGGAAAAAATGCAAATTACATGTCTATTGGGTAGTACTCGCTCCAAGAGGAATTTTCTGCGAAAACTGCATGATTTAGAAACTGACGTAAGGAGAATTCTAGTAAATAAAAATAAATGTTTCTATGTGTAAATACACATTGGATGGTGGGTGAAAGTTCGGTAATACACATGTTCACCACTCAATAAATGATGTTTGTCATATCAGTGATGCATGTAGCGTGTTCAGAACATGCAAAATCGCGGTGATTGAAAGCATTTAAATTACATGTCCACTTGGTAGAAGTTGCTCCAAGAGCATTTTTCTGTGAAATCTGCCTCATTTACCAAACTGGCATTAGGAAAATATCCGAATTTTGAGAAAATGCTTCTAAGTGTCAATATGACTTGTATGGTGATGAAAGTTCAGAAATACACATGCTAACAAATCTGTAGTGAATATTTTCGAAACCGTGATGCATGCAGTTTTTTCAGAACACAGAATATGACGATGAGCGAATCTATGTAAATTACATGACTATTGGGTGGAACAAGTTCCAAGAGTATATTTCTTTGAAAACTGCCTGATTTCTGAAACTGAAGTTAGGAAATATCTGCATATACTTTGTACATGTTTCTAGCTGTATATATACATTTTATGGTAGATGAAAGTTCAGTAATCCACATGCTAACAACTCAGCAGTGATAATTTGTCGAACCTGCGGTGCAAGAAACAAGTTTAAAGCACGGAAATTCACGGCGAGGGACTCTATGTAAATTATATATCCAACGTGTAGAACATGCTACAAGAGATTAATCCTGCTATAGTTGCCTGATTTTCTAAACTGCCATTAGGAAAAAGCTGTGAACTCAGAATAATATTTTCTAGCTTTATATATGCCTTATATGGTGGATGAAAATTCTGTAATCTACATGCACACAACTGAGTAATGAATGTTTGTCAAATCCGTGATGAATTTATCATCTTTGGACCATGGAAAGTCACTTTGTGGGAAACTATTGAAATTACAATTCTATTGGGTCGAACTCGCTTGCAGAGATTACTTCTGCAAAAACATCATGATTTTCAAAACAGATAGTAGGAAAAAGTGAAATCAGAATAAATATTTCTAGGTGTATATATGCCTTATATGGTGGATGAAAATTCTGTAAACTACATGCACACAACTGAATAATTAACGTTTGTCAATTCCGTGATGCACGTAGCATGTTCAGAAAAACGGAAAGTCACTTTCAGGGAAACTGCTAAATTACAATTCCTCTGGATAGAACTCGCTTGAAGAGGTTTTTTCCTGAGAAAACTTCATGATTTTAAAACCTGAAGTTAGGAAAAAGCTTGAAAGCAGAGTAAATATTTCTAGATGTAAATATGCCTTGTATGGTGGATTAAATTTCGGAAATCCACATGCTCTCGAATCGGTAATGAATGTTTTATAAATCCAGTATGCATGTAGAGTGTTCTGAACAAGGAATGTCATGGTAAGTGAAACATTGTAAATTTCATGTCTGTCTGATAGAACACGCTCGAAGAGAATTTTTCTGTGAAAACTGCCTGTTTTTGCAAGTGGCATTCGGACAAATCTGCAAACACTGACAAAAATTTCTAGGTGTAAATATGCCGTGTTTGTTGGATGAATGTTCGGTAATCCACACGTTCCCAACTCATTAATATATGTTTGTCGAATCCGTGATCCATGTAACATATTTGGAACACAGACTATCACGGTAATAGAAACCTTGCAAATTACACATGTATTAGGTAGAACTCGCTCCAAAAGCATTTATCTGCGAAATCTGCCTCATTTTCAAAACTGGCATTAGAAAATCACTTCGAAATCTGAGAAAAAGATTCTAAGTGTCAATATGAATTGTATGGTGGATGAAAGTTCAGTAATCCACATGCTAAAAAATTCTGTAGTGCATATTTGTCGAAACTGTTATGCATGCAGCTTTCTCGGAACACAGAATTTGACGGTGAGTGAACCTATGTAAATTAAATGTCTATTGTGTAGAACACTCTCCAGGAGCATTTTTCGGTTAAAACTGCCTCATTTTCGAAACTGGCGTTAGGAAAAACTTTCAAAAAATGAGAAAATGCTTGTAAGCGCCATTATGGCTTGTATGGTGGATAAAACTACTGTATCCACATGCTAACAACTCTGTAGTGAATATTTGTGGAATCCGAGATGCATGTAGCGTGTTCAGAACACGGAATTTCACGGTGAGCGAAATCTTTGTAAATTCCAATCTCTTGGGTAGAAATCACTCCAAGAGCTTTTTGCTGCGAAATCTGCCGCATTTTCAAAACTGGCGTTTGGAACACTCTGTGAAATCAGAGAAAAAGCTTCATAAGTATCAATATGCCTTTTATTATGCTGAAAGTTCGGTAATCCACATGCAAACACATTTGTAGTGAATATATGTCGAATCCGTTATACAGGTAGCGTGTTCGAAAGACGTAATTACACAGCAATGGAATCTATGTAAATTACATGCTTAGTGGGTAGAAATCGCTCCAAAAGTTTTTTCCTTAGGAAAATGCCTAATTTTCAAAACTGCTATTAGGAAATTGCTGCAAACTCAGAGTTAATGTTTCTAGGTGCTAATATGTCTTGTGTGGTGGATGAAAGTTTGTATTGCACATGCTTACACTCAATAAAGAATGTTGTAGAATCTGTGATGCATGTAATGTATTCGGAACACGGAATGTCATGGTAACTGAAACTATGTAAATTACAAATGTATTGGATAGAACTCACTCCAAGAGGATTTTTCTGTGAAAATTGTCGTATTTTCGAAACTGGCATTAAGAAATATCTGCAAATACTGAGTACATGCTTCTAGCTGTATATATACACGGTATGGTAGATGAAAGTGCATTAATCCACATGCTAACAACTCAGCACTTAATATTGTCGAACTGCGGTGCATGTAGCATTTTCGGAGCATGGTATGTCACGGCGAGGAGAACTATTTAAATTACATGTCTATTGTGTAGAACACTCTACAAAAGAATTATCCTGCCAAAGTTGCCTGATATTCTAAACTGCAGTTAGGAAAAAGCTTCAAAATCAGAATAATATTTTCAAGGTGTATATATGCATTATATGGTGGATGAAAGTTCTGTAATTCACAGGCACACAACTGACTAATGAATGTTTGTCAAATCCGTGATGAATGCAGCGTGTTCAGACCACGGAAAGTCACTTTGTGGGAAACAATTGAAATTGCAATTCTAGTGGGTAGAACTCACATGCAGAGATTTTTTCTGGGAAAATTTTATCATTTCCGAGACTGACGTTAGGAAAAATCTGTGAAATCAGAGTAAATATTTCTAGGTGTATTTATGCCTTGTATGGTGGATGAAAGTTCTGTAATCCACATGCCACAACTGAGTAATGAATGTTTGACAAATCCGTGATGCATGTAGCTTGTTCAGAAAATGGAAAGTCACTTTGTTGGAAACTATTTAAATTACAATTCTACTGGGTAGAACTCGCATGAAGAGGTTTTTTCTGCGAAAACTTCATGATTTTTGAAACTGAAATTAGGAAAAAGCTGTGAAAGAATAGTCAATATATCTAGGTGAAAATATACCATTTATGGTGGTTGAAAGTTCAGAAATCCACATGCTCACAACTCAGTAATGAATGATTTCTAAATCCAATATGCATGTATCGTGTTATGAACACGGAATGTCATGGTAAGTGAAACATTGTAAATTTCATGTCTATTGGATAGAACACGATCGAAGGGATTTTTCCTGTGAAATCTGCCTTTTTTTTGCAACGGGCATTAGGACAAATCTGCAAACGAGGAGAAACATTTCTAGGTGTAAATATGCCATGTTTGGTGGATGAAAGTTTGGTAATCCACATGTTCACAACTCATTAAAAAATGTTTGTCGAATCCGTGATGCACGTATCATATTCAGAAACACAGAATATCATGGTGAAAGAAACTTTGTAAAATTACATATTTATTGGGTATAACTAACTCCAAAAGTATTTTTCCTGTGAAATCTGCCTCATTTTAAAAAACTGGCATAAGGAGAAGAGTTCGAAATCTGAGAAATGTTTCTAAGTGCAATATGAGTTTAATGGTGGATGAAGATCAGTAATCCACATGCTAACAAATTTGTTAGTGAATTTGTGTCGATTCTGTGATGCATGCAGCTTTCTCGGGACACGGAATTTCACGGTGAGCCAATCTATGTAAATTACATGTCTATTGTGTAGAAGCTCACTCCAAGAGCATTTTTCTGCAAAAACTACCTCACTTTCAAAACTGACATTTGGAAAACACTGCGAACTCAGAGTAATGGTTTCTAGGTGTAAATATGCCTTTTATGGCAGATGACAGTTTGGTAATCCTCATGCTCACAACTCCTTAAAGATTATTTTTCGAATCAGTGATGCATGTTGCTTGTTCAGAACACGGAATGTCATACTGAGTGAAAAAATATAAATTACATGTCTATTGAGTAGAACTCAATCCAAGAAAATTTTTTTGCATAAACTGCATGATTTTAGAAACTGACATTAGGAGATATCTACTAAATCTGAAAAAGTCTTTCTACGTGTAAATATGTTTTGTTTGGTGGATGAAAATTCGGTAATACTAATGTTCACAACTCACTAAAGAGTGTTTGTCGAATCCGTGATGCACGTAGCATGTTTGGAACACAGGAATTTCTCGATGAGCAGAAGCATTTAAATTTCATGTCCATTGGGTAGAACTCGCCCCAAAAGCATTTTTCTGCAAAATCTGCCTCACTTTCAAAACTGGCAGTAGGAAATATATTCGAAATCTGAGAAAATGCTTCTAAGTGTCAATATGACTTTTATGTGGGTGAAAGATCAGAAACCCACATGCTAACAAATTCTGTAGTGAATTCTTGTCGAAACCTTGATGCATGCATCTTTGTCAGAACACAGATTTTGACGGTGAGCGAATCTATGTAAATTACATATCTATTGTGTAGAACTCTCTCCAAGAATATTTTTCTGTGAAAACTGCCTCATTTTCGAAAACTGGCTTTAGGTAAACTTTCAAAAAATGAGAAAATGCTTGTAAGTGTCAATTATGCCTTTATGGTGGATGAAGGTACGCTAAACCATATGCTAATAACTCTGTAGTGAATATTTGTGGAATCAGAGATGCATGTATTGTGTTCAGAACCCGGAGTTTCACGGTGAGTGAATCTATGTAAATTACAAGTCTCTTGGGTAGAACCCGCTCCAAGACTTTTTGCTGTGAAATCTGCTGCATTTTGGAATCTGGCGATTGGAAAACTCTGTGAAATCAGAGAAAATGCTTCCAAAAGTGTCACTATGCCTTTATTGTGTTGAAAGTTCGGTAATCCACATGCAAACACATTTGTAGTGAATATTTGTCAAATCCGTTATGCATGTAGTGTGTTCGAAAGACGTAATTTCATAGCAGTGGAATCTGTGTAAATTACATGCCTAGTGGGTAGAAATCGCTCCAACAGTTTTTTCCTTAGAAAAATGCCTAATTTTCAAAACTGCTATTAGGAAATTGCTGCGAACTCAGTGTTAATGTTTCTAGGTGCTAATATGTCTTGTGTGGTGGATGAAAGTTTGTAATGCACATGCTCATAACACAGTAATGAATGCTTTCTGAATCTGTGATGCATGTAGCATGTTCAGAACATGGAATGTCACAGTGAGGGGAAAAATGTAAATTACATGTCTATTGGGTAGTACTCGCTCCAAGAGGTATTTTCTGCGAAAACTGCATGATTTAGAAACTGACGTAAGGGAAATCTACTAAATAAAAATAAATGTTTCTATGTGTAAATACACATTGGATGGTGGGTGAAAGTTCGGTAATACACATGTTCACCACTCAAAAAAGAATGTTTGTCGAATCAGTGATGCATGTAGCGTGTTCAGAACATGCAATGTCGCGGTGAGTGAAAGCATTTAAATTACATGTCCACTTGGTAAAAGTTGCTCCAAGAGCATTTTTCTGTGAAATCTGCCTCATTTACCAAACTGGCATTAGGAAAAAATCCGAATTTTGAGAAAATGCTTCTAAGTGTCAA
>NC_045721.1:29754549-29801996 GCF_009834535.1 Camelus ferus
TTTCTCTGCAACTCGTTCCCTTGGTGCTAGGTGAACGAATGTCTCTCCACATGATCACTTCTGAGAGATAAGTCTGTGTGAAAGCGTCCTTCAACTAGGTTGTGGGGGAACACAAAGTTTTTTTCAGTTCAAATTCCACTCCATACTATATATGGGGATGTACTTGCTGCAACTCGGTTTGCCAGTGAAAACTGCAGGAACTTTCAAACCGGCACTAGGAAACAGACTGAGAATCCAGAGTAAAAGTTTCTCCTGAACCCGTTCCATTGGTGCTAGATGAAAGAACGTCTCTCCACATGCTCAGTTTTGAGAGATAATTGTGTGTGAAAGCCGTACTTCACTAGCTGTTGGGAAACAAAGTTTTTTTTCAGTTGCAAACTCCACTCCATACATATATAAGGGAGGTACTAGCTTCAACTCGTTTTACAGTGAAAACTGCAGGAACTTCAAACCGGCACTAGGAAACAGACTGAGAACCACAGAGTAAAAGTTTCTCCTGCAAACCGTTCACTTATTGCTAGATGAACGAACGTCTCTCCACATGCTCCGTTCTGAGAGATGTGTGTGTGTGAACGCCGTCATTCACCTAGCTTGTTGGGAACACAAGTTTCTTTTTCAGTTGCAAATCCACTCCATACTATATATGGGGAGGTACTAGCTCCAACTCGTTTTTACAGTGAAAACTGCAGGAGCTACAAACCGCACTAGGAAACAGACTGAGAAACCAGAGTAAAGTTTCTCCTGCAAGCCGTTCCCTTGGTGCAAGATGAACGAACGTCTCTCCACATGTTCAGTTCTGAGAGATAATTGTGTGTGAAAGCCGCCCTTCACCCAGGTTGTTGGGAACACAAGATTCTTTTCAGTTGCAAATTCCACTCCATACGTATATATGTGGATGTACATGCTCCAACTCGATTGTACAGTGAAACTGCAGGAACTTCATAACGGCACTAGGAAACAGACTGAGAACCAGAGTAAAAGATACTCTTGCAACCATTACAATTTTGTGCTAGATGACGAACGTCTCTCCACATGCTCATTTCTGAGGGATAAGGGTGTGTGAAAAGCCGTACTTCACGTAGGCATTTTGGGAACACAAAGTTTTCTTTTCAGTTGCAAACTCCACTCTATACATATGTATGGGGAGGTACAAGCTCCAAATCGGTTTACAGTGAAAACTGCAGGAACTTCAAACCGCGACTAGGAAACAGACTGAGAACCAGAGAAAAAGTTTCTCCTGCAACCTGTTCCTTGGTGCCAGATGAACGAAACGTCTCTCCACATGCTAGGTTCGAGAGATAAAGGTGTGTGAAAGCCGTACTTCAGGTAGCATTTTGGGAACACAAAGTTTCTTTTCAGTTGCAAATTCCACTCCATATATATATAGGGAGGTACTAGCTCCAAATCGGTTTTACAGTGAAAACTGCAGGAACTTCAACCCGGCACTAGGAAAGACTGATGAGAAACCAGAGTAAAAGTTTCTCCTGAACCCGTTCCCTTCGTGCTAAAAGAACGAACGTCTCTCCACAGCTCAGTTCTGAGAGATAGTGTGTGTGAAAGCCGTACTCAACTAGCTTGTTGGGAACACATGTTTCTTTTAAGTTTCAAACTCAAATGTGTTCATATATATGGGGTGGTACTAGCTCCAACTCGGTTTTACATTGAAACTGCAGGAACTTCAAACCGTGCACTAGGAAAACAGACTGAGAAACCAGAGCAAAAGTTTCTCCTACAATCCATTCCCTTGGTTCTAGGTGAATGTACGTCTCTCCACATGCTAAGTTCAGAGAGATAACTGTGTTAAAGCCGTACTTCATCTAGCTTGTTGGGAACACAAATTTTCTCTTTAGTTGCAAATTCCACTCCATAGGTATATATGGGGATGAACAAGCTCCAACTCGGTTTTAGAGTTAAAACTGCAGGAACTTCATAACGGCACTAGGAAACAGAATGAAAAACCGTAGTAAAAGTTACTCCTGCAAACCTTTCCCTTTGTGCTAGATGAACGAACGTCTATCCACATGCTCAGTTCTGAGGGATAAGTGTGTGTGAAAGTCGTCCTTAACAGAGCTTGTTGGGAAAACAAAGTTTCTTTTAAGTTGCAAAATCCACTCCATACATATATATGGGGAGGTACTAGCTCCAACACTTTTTTACAGTGAAAACTGCAGGAACATCAAATAGTCACCAGGAAACAGACTGAGAAACCAGAGTAAAAGTTTCTACTGCAACCCGTTCCCTTGGTGCTAGATGAACGAAAATCTCTCCACATGCTCAGTTCTGAGAGATAAGGGTGTGTGAAATCCGTCCTTCAACTAGCTTGTTGGGAACACAAAGTTTCTTTTCAGTTGCAACAAAAACTCCATACATATATATGGGGAGGTACAAGCTCCAACTCGATTTTACAGTGAAAACTGCAGGAACTTCCAACCGGCACTAGGAAACAGACTGAGATACCAGAGCATAAGTTTCTCCTGCAACTCGTTCCCTTGGTGCTAGGTGAACGAATGTCTCTCCACATGCTCACTTCTGAGAGATAAGTCTGTGTGAAAGCCGTCCTTCAAATAGGTTTGTTGGGAACACAAAGTTTCTTTTCAGTTTTCAAAATTCCACTCCATACATATATATGGGGTTGTACTTGCTGCAACTCGGTTTTGCAGTGAAAACTGCAGGAACTTCAAACCGGCACTAGGAAACAGACTGAGAAACCAGAGTAAAAATTTCTCCTGCAACCCGTTCCATTGGTGCTAGATGAAAGAACGTCTCTCCACATGCTCAGTTTTGAGAGATAATTGTGTGTGAAAGCCGTCCTTCACATAGCTTGTTGGGAACACAAAGATTTTTTTCAGTTGCAAACTCCACTCCATACATATATAAAGGGAGGTACTAGCTTCAACTCGTTTTTACAGTGAAAACTGCAGGAACTTCAAACCGGCACTAGGAAACAGACTGAGAAACCAGAGTAAAAGTTTCTCCTGCAACCCGTTCTCTTCGAGCTAGATGAACGAACGTCTCTCCACATGCTCTGTTCAGAGTGAAAAGTGTGTGTTAAAGCCGTCCTTCACATAGCTTTTTGGGAACACAAAGTTTCTTTTCAGTTGCAAACTCCACTCCATACATATATAGTGGGAGTTACTAGCTCCAACTCGCTTTTACAGTGAAAACTGCAGGAACTTCAAACCGGCACTAGGAAACAGACTGAGAAACCAGAGTAAAAGTTTCTCCTGCAACCCGTTCCCTTGGTGCTAGATGAACGAAAATCTCTCCACATGCTCAGTTCTGAGAGATAAGGGTGTGTGAAATCCGTCCTTCAACTAGCTTGTTGGGAACACAAAGTTTCTTTTCAGTTGCAACAAAAACTCCATACATATATATGGGGAGGTACAAGCTCCAACTCGATTTTACAGTGAAAACTGCAGGAACTTCCAACCGGCACTAGGAAACAGACTGAGATACCAGAGCATAAGTTTCTCCTGCAACTCGTTCCCTTGGTACTAGGTGAACGAATGTCTCTCCACATGCTCACTTCTGAGAGATAAGTCTGTGTGAAAGCCGTCCTTCAACTAGGTTGTTGGGAACACAAAGTTTCTTTTCAGTTTCAAATTCCACTCCATACATATATATGGGGATGTACTTGCTGCAACTCGGTTTTGCAGTGAAAACTGCAGGACCTTCAAACCGGCACTAGGAAACAGACTGAGAAACCAGAGTAAAAGTTTCTCCTGCAAACCGTTCACTTATTGCTAGATGAACGAACGTCTCTCCACATGCTCCGTTCTGAGAGATGTGTGTGTGTGAACGCCGTCATTCACCTAGCTTGTTGGGAACACAAAGTTTCTTTTCAGTTGCAAACTCCACTCCATACATATATATGGGGAGTTACTAGCTCCAACTCGTTTTTACAGTGAAAACTGCAGGAGCTACAAACCGGCACTAGGAAACAGACTGAGAAACCAGAGTAAAAGTTTCTCCTGCAAGCCGTTCCCTTGGTGCTAGATGAACGAACGTCTCTCCACATGCTCAGTTCTGAGAGATAATTGTGCGTGAAAGCCGCCCTTCACCCAGCTTGTTGGGAACACAAGATTCTTTTCAGTTGCATATTCCACTCCATACGTATATATGTGGATGTACATGCTCCAACTCGATTTTACAGTGAAAACTGCAGGAACTTCATAACGGCACTAGGAAACAGACTGAGAAACCAGAGTAAAAGATACTCTTGCAACCATTACAATTTGTGCTAGATGAACGAACGTCTCTCCACATGCTCAGTTCTGAGAGATAAGGGTGTGTGAAAGCCGTACTTCACGTAGCATTTTGGGAACACAAAGTTTCTTTTCAGTTGCAAACTCCACTCCATACATATGTATGGGGAGGTACTAGCTCCAAATCGGTTTTACAGTGAAAACTGCAGGAACTTCAAACCGCGACTAGGAAACAGACTGAGAAACCAGAGAAATAGTTTCTCCTGCAACCTGTTCCATTGGTGCCAGATGAACGAACGTCTCTCCACATGCTAGGTTCTGAGAGATAAAGGTGTGTGAATGCCGTACTTCAGGTAGCATTTTGGGAACACAAAGTTTCTTTTCAGTTGCAAACTCCACTCCATATATATATGGGGAGGTACTAGCTCCAAATCGGTTTTACAGTGAAAACTGCAGGAACTTCAAACTTGCATTAGGAAACAGACTGAGAATCCAGAGTAAATGTTTCTCCGGCAACCCGTTCCCTTTTGCTAGGTGAACGAACGTCTCTCCACATGCTCAGTTCTGAGAGATAAGTGTGTTAAAGCCGCCCTTCATCTAGCTTGTTGGGAACACAAGATTCTTTTCAGTTGCAAATTCTCCATACGTATATATGTGGATGTACATGCTCCAACTCGATTTTACAGTGAAAACTGCAGGAACTTCATAACGGCACTAGGAAACAGACTGAGAAACCAGAGTAAAAGTTACTCTTGCAACCATTACAATTTGTTGCTAGATGAACGAACGTCTCTCCACATGCTCAGATCTGAGAGATAAGGATGTTTGAAAGCCGTACTTCACGGAGCATTTTGGGAACACAAAGTTTCTTTTCAGTTGCAAACTCCACTCCATACATATGTATGGGGAGCTACTAGCTCCAAATCGGTTTTACAGTGAAAACTGCAGGAACTTCAAACCGCGACTAGGAAACAGACTGAGAAACCAGATTAAAAGTTTCTACTGCAAACAGCTCACTTATTGCTAGATGAACGAACGTCTATCCACATGCTCCGTTCTGAGAGATAAGTGTGTGTGAAAGCCGTCCTTCACCTAGTTTGTTGGGAACACAAATTTCTTTTCAGTTGCATAATCCAATCCACACATATATATGGGGAGGTACTAGCTCCAACTCTGTTTTACAGTGAAAACTGCTGGAACTTCAAACCAGCACTAGGAATCAGACTGAGAAAACAGAGTAAAAGTTTCTACTGCAATCCGTTCACTTCGTGCTACATGACGAACGTCTCTCCACATGCTCAGTTCTGAGGGATAAGTGTGTTATAGCCGCCCTTCAACTACATTGTTGGGAACACAAAGTTTCTTTTCAGTTGCAAACTCCACTCCATATATATATATGGGGAGGTATTAGCTCCAACTCGTTTTTACAGTGAAAACTGCAGGAACTTCAAACCGGCACTAGGAAACAGACTGAGAATCCAGAGTAAAAGTTTCTCCTGCAACCCGTTCCATTGGTGCTAGATGAAAGAACGTCTCTCCACATGCTCAGATTTGAGAGATAATTGTGTGTGAAAGCCGTCCTTCACATAGCTTGTTGGGAAAACAAAGTTTTTTTTCAGTTGCAAACTCCACTCCATACATATATAAAGGGAGGTACTAGCTCCAACTCGTTTTTACAGTGAAAACTGCAGGAACTTCAAACCGGCACTAGGAAACAGACTGAGAAACCAGAGTAAAAGTTTCTCCTGCAACCCGTTCTCTTCGAGCTAGATGAACGAACGTCTCTCCACATGCTCTGTTCTGAGTGAAAAGTGTGTGTTAAAGCCGTCCTTCACAAAGATTTTTGGGAACACAAAGTTTCTTTTCAGTTGCAAACTCCACTCCATACATATATAAAGGGAGGTACTAGCTCCAACTCGCTTTTACAGTGAAAACTGCAGGAACTTCAAACCGGCACTAGGAAACAGACTGAGAAACCAGAGTAAAAGTTCTCCTGCAACCCGTTCCCTTGGTGCTAGATGAACGAAAATCTCTCCACATGCTCAGTTCTGAGAGATAAGGGTGTGTGAAATCCGTCCTTCAACTAGCTTGTTGGGAACACAAAGTTTCTTTTCAGTTGCAACAAAAACTCCATACATATATATGGGGAGGTACAAGCTCCAACTCGATTTTACAGTGAAAACTGCAGGAACTTTCAACCGGCACTAGGAAACACACTGAGATACCAGAGCATAAGTTTCTCCTACAAATCGTTCCCTTGGTGCTAGATGAACGAACGTCTCTCCACATGCTCAGTTCTGAGAGATAATTGTGCGTGAAAGCCGCCCTTCACCCAGCTTGTTCGGAACACAAGATTCTTTTCAGTTGCAAATTCCACTCCATACGTATATATGTGGATGTACATGCTCTAACTCGATTTTACAGTGAAAACTGCAGGAACTTCATAACGGCACTAGGAAACAGACTGAGAAACCAGAGTAAAAGATACTCTTGCAACCATTACAATTTGTGCTAGATGAACGAACGTCTCTCCACATGCTCAGTTCTGAGAGATAAGGGTGTGTGAAAGCCGTACTTCACGTAGCATTTTGGGAACACAAAGTTTCTTTTCAGTTGCAAACTCCACTCCATACATATGTATGGGGAGGTACTAGCTCCAAATATGTTTTACAGTGAAAACTGCAGGAACTTCAAACCGCGACTAGGAAACAGACTGAGAAACCAGAGTAAAAAGTTTCTCCGGCAACCTGTTCCATTGGTGCCAGATGAACGAACGTCTCTCCACATGCTAGGTTTCTGAGAGATAAAGGTGTGTGAAAGCCGTACTTCAGGTAGCATTTTGGGAACACAAAGTTTCTTTTCAGTTGCAAACTCCACTCCATATATATATATGGGGAGGTACTAGCTCCAAATCGGATTTACAGTGAAAACTGCAGGAACTTCAAACTTGCATTAGGAAACAGACTGAGAATCCAGAGTAAATGTTTCTCCGGCAACCCGTTCCCTTTTTGCTAGGTGAACGAACGTCTCTCCACATGCTCAGTTCTGTGAGATAAGTGTGTTAAAGCCGCCCTTCAACTAGCTTGTTGGGAACACAAGATTCATTTCAGTTGCAAATTCTCCATACGTATATATGTGGATGTACATGCTCCAACTCGATTTTACAGTGAAAACTGCAGGAACTTCATAACGGCACTAGGAAACAGACTGAGAAACCAGAGTAAAAGTTACTCTTGCAACCATTACAATTTGTGCTAGATGAACGAACGTCTCTCCACATGCTCAGATCTGAGAGATAAGGATGTGTGAAAGCCGTATTTCACGGAGCATATTGGGAACACAAAGTTTCTTTTCAGTTGCAAACTCCACTCCATACATATGTATGGGGAGGTACTAGCTCCAAATCGGTTTTACAGTGAAAACTGCAGGAACTTCAAACCGCGACTAGGAAACAGACTGAGAAACCAGATTAAAAGTTTCTACTGCAAACAGCTCACTTATTGCTAGATGAATGAACGTCTATCCACATGCTCCGTTCTGAGAGATAAGTGTGTGTGAAAGCCGTCCTTCACCTAGTTTGTTGGGAACACAAAATTTCTTTTCAGTTGCATACTCCAATCCACACATATATATGGGGAGGTACTAGCTCCAACTCTGTTTTACAGTGAAAACTGCTGGAACATCAAACCAGCACTAGGAATCAGACTGAGAAAACAGAGTAAAAGTTTCTACTGCAATCCGTTCACTTCGTGCTACATGAACGAACGTCTCTCCACATGCTCAGTTCTGAGGGATAAGTGTGTTATAGCCGCCCTTCAACTACATTGTTGGGAACACAAAGTTTCTTTTCAGTTGCAAACTCCACTCCATATATATATATGGGGAGGTATTAGCTCCAACTCGTTTTTACAGTGAAAAATGCAGGAACTTCAAACCGGCACTAGGAAACAGTCTGAGAAACCAGGGTAAAAGTTTCTCCTGCAACCCTTTCCCTTGGTGCTAGATGAACGAACGTCTCTCCACATGCTCAGTTCTGAGAGATAATTGTGTGTGAAAGCCGTCCTTCACCTAGCTTGTTAGGAACACAAAGTTTCTTTTCAGTTGCAAACACCACTCCTACATATATATAGGGAGGTACTACCCCCAACTCGTTTTTACAGTGAAAATTGCTGGAACTTCAAACCGGCACTAGGAAACAGACTGAGAAACCAGAGTAAAAGTTTGTCCTGCAACCCGTTCCCTTGTTGCTAGATGAACGAAAGCCTCTCCACATGCTAAGTTCTGGGAGATAATTGTGTGTGAACGCCGTCCTTCACCTAGCTTGTTGGGAACACAAAGATTCTTTTCAGTAGCAAACTCCACTGCATACATATACAGTGGGAGTTACTAGCTCCAAATCGCTTTTACAGTGAAAACTGCAGGAACTTCAAACCGGCACTAGGAAACAGACTGAGAAACCAGAGTAAAAGTTTCTCCTGCAACCCGTTCTCTTCGAGCTAGATGAACGAACGTCTCTCCACATGCTCTGTTCTGAGTGAAAAGTGTGTGTTAAAGCCGCCCTTCACAAAGCTTTTTGGGAACACAAAGTTTGTTTTCAGTTGCAATCTCCACTTCATACATATATAGTGGGAGTTACTAGCTCCAACTCGCTTTTACAGTGAAAACTGCAGGAACTTCAAACCGGCACTAGGAAACAGACTGAGAAACCAGAGTAAAAGTTTCTCCTGCAACCCGTTCCCTTGGTGCTAGATGAACGAAAATCTCTCCACATGCTCAGTTCTGAGAGATAAGGGTGTGTGAAATCCGTCCTTCAACTAGCTTGTTGGGAACACAAAGTTTCTTTTCAGTTGCAACAAAAACTCCATACATATATATGGGGAGGTACAAGCTCCAACTCGATTTTACAGTGAAAACTGCAGGAACTTTCAACCGGCACTAGGAAACAGACTGAGATACCAGAGCATAAGTTTCTCCTGCAAATCGTTCCCTTGGTGCTAGGTGAACGAATGTCTCTCCACATGCTCACTTCTGAGAGATAAGTCTGTGTGAAAGCCGTCCTTCAACTAGGTTGTTGGGAACACAAAGTTTCTTTTCAGTTTCTAATCCCACTCCATACATATATATGGGGATGTACTTGCTGCAACTCGGTTTTGCAGTGAAAACTGCAGGAACTTCAAACCGGCACTAGGAAATAGACTGAGAAACCAGAGTAAAAGTTTCTCCTGCAAACCGTTCACTTATTGCTAGATGAACGAACGTCTATCCACATGCTCCGTTCTGAGAGATGTGTGTGTGTGAACGCCGTCATTCACATAGCTTGTTGGGAACACAAAGTTTCTTTTCAGTTGCAACAAAAACTCCATACATATATATGGGGAGGTACAAGCTCCAACTCGATTTTACAGTGAAAACTGCAGGAACTTTCAACCGGCACTAGGAAACAGACTGAGATACCAGAGCATAAGTTTCTCCTGCAAATCTTTCCCTTGGTGCTAGGTGAACGAATGTCTCTCCACATGCTCACTTCTGAGAGATAAGTCTGTGTGAAAGCCGTCCTTCAGCTAGGTTGTTGGGAACACAAAGTTTCTTTTCAGTTTCAAATTCCACTCCATACATATATATGGGGATGTACTTGCTGCAACTCGGTTTTGCAGTGAAAACTGCAGGAACTTCAAACCGGCACTAGGAAACAGACTGAGAAACCAGAGTAAAAGTTTCTCCTGCAAACCGTTCACTTATTGCTAGATGAACGAACGTCTCTCCACATGCTCCGTTCTGAGAGATGTGTGTGTGTGAACGCCGTCATTCACATAGCTTGTTGGGAACACAAAGTTTCTTTTCAGTTGCAAACTCCACTCCATACATATATATGGGGAGGTACTAGCTCCAACTCGTTTTTACAGTGAAAACTGCAGGAGCTACAAACCGGCACTAGGAAACAGACTGAGAAACCAGAGTAAAAGTTTCTCCTGCAAGCCGTTCCCTTGGTGCTAGATGAACGAACGTCTCTCCACATGCTCAGTTCTGAGAGATAATTGTGTGTGAAAGCCGCCCTTCACCCAGCTTGTTGGGAACACAAGATTCTTTTCAGTTGCAAATTCCACTCCATACGTATATATGTGGATGTACATGCTCCAACTCGATTTTACAGTGAAAACTGCAGGAACTTCATAACGGCACTAGGAAACAGACTGAGAAACCAGAGTAAAAGATACACTTGCAACCATTACAATTTGTGCTAGATGAACGAACGTCTCTCCACATGCTCAGTTCTGAGAGATAAGGGTGTGTGAAAGCCGTACTTCACGTAGCATTTTGGGAACACAAAGTTCCTTTTCAGTTGCAAACTCCAATCCATACATATGTATGGGGAGGTACTAGCTCCAAATCGGTTTTACAGTGAAAACTGCAGGAACTTCAAACCGCGACTAGGAAACAGACTGAGAAACCAGAGTAAAAGTTTCTCCTGCAACCTGTTCCATTGGTGCCAGATGAACGAACGTCTCTCCACATGCTAGGTTCTGAGAGATAAAGGTGTGTGAAAGCCGTACTTCAGGTAGCATTTTGGGAACACAAAGTTTCTTTTCAGGTGCAAATTCCACTCCATATATATATATGGGGAGGTACTAGCTCCAAATCGGTTTTACAGTGAAAACTGCAGGAACTTCAAACTTGCATTAGGAAACAGACTGAGAATCCAGAGTAAATGTTTCTCCGGCAACCCGTTCCCTTTTTGCTAGGTGAACGAACGTCTCTCCACATGCTCAGTTCTGAGAGATAAGTGTGTTAAAGCCGCCCTTCAACTAGCTTGTTGGGAACACAAGATTCTTTTCAGTTGCAAATTCTACTCCATACGTATATATGTGGATGTACATGCTCCAACTCGATTTTACAGTGAAAACTGCAGGAACTTCATAACGGCACTAGGAAACAGACTGAGAAACCAGAGTAAAAGTTACTCTTGCAACCATTACAATTTGTGCTAGATGAACGAACGTCTCTCCACATGCTCAGATCTGAGAGATAAGGATGTGTGAAAGCCGTACTTCACGGAGCATTTTGGGAACACAAAGTTTCTTTTCAGTTGCAAACTCCACTCCATACATATGTATGGGGAGGTACTAGCTCCAAATCGGTTTTACAGTGAAAATTGCAGGAACTTCAAACCGCGACTAGGAAACAGACTGAGAAACCAGATTAAAAGTTTCTACTGCAAACAGCTCACTTATTGCTAGATGAATGAACGTCTATCCACATGCTCCGTTCTGAGAGATAAGTGTGTGTGAAAGCCATCCTTCACCTAGTTTGTTGGGAACACAAAGTTTCTTTTCAGTTGCATACTCCACTCCACACATATATATGGGGAGGTACTAGCTCCAACTCTGTTTTACAGTGAAAACTGCTGGAACTTCAAACCGGCACTAGGAATCAGACTGAGAAAACAGAGTAAAAGTTTCTACTGCAATCCGTTCACATCGTGCTACATGAACGAACGTCTCTCCACATGCTCAGTTCTGAGGGATAAGTGTGTTATAGCCGCCCTTCAACTACATTGTTGGGAACACAAAGTTTCTTTTCAGTTGCAAACTCCACTCCATATATATATATGGGGAGATATTAGCTCCAACTCGTTTTTATAGTGAAAAATGCAGGAACTTCAAACCGGCACTAGGAAACAGTCTGAGAAACCAGGGTATAAGTTTCTCCTGCAACCCGTTCCCTTGGTGCTAGATGAACGAACGTCTCTCCACATGCTCAGTTCTGAGAGATAATTGTGTGTGAAAGCCGTCCTTCACCTAGCTTGTTAGGAACACAAAGTTTCTTTTCAGTTGCAAACACCACTCCTACATATATATAGGGAAGTACTACCCCAACTCGTTTTTACAGTGAAAAGTGCTGGAACTTCAAACCGGCACTAGGAAACAGACTGAGAAACCAGAGTAAAAGTTTCTCCTGCAACCCGTTCCCTTGTTGCTAGATGAACGAAAGCCTCTCCACATGCTAAGTTCTGGGAGATAAGTGTGTGTGAACGCCGTCCTTCACCTAGCTTGTTGGGAACACAAAGTTTCTTTTCAGTTGCAAACTCCACTCCATACATATGTATGGGTAGGTACTTGCTCCGACTCGGTTTTACAGTGAAAACTGCAGGAACTTCTAACCGACACTAGGAAACAGACAGAGAAACCACAGTAAAAGTTTCTCTTGCAACCTGTTCCATTGGTGCCAGATGAACGAACGTCTCTCCACATGCTAGGTTCTGAGAGATAAGGGTGTGTGAAAGCTGTACTTCAGGTAGCATTTTGGGAACACAAAGTTTCTTTTCAGTGGCAAAATCCACTCCATATATATATATGGGGAGGTACTAGCTCCAAATCGGTTTTACAGTGAAAACTGCAGGAACTTCAAACCGGCACTAGGAAAGAGACTGAGAAACCAGAGCAAAAGTTTCTCCTGCAATCCGTTCCCTTGGTTCTAGGTGAATGTACGTCTCTCCACATGCTCAGTTCAGAGAGATAACTGTGTTAAAGCCGTACTTCATCTAGCTTGTTGGGAACACAAAGTTTCTCTTCAGTTGCAAATTCCACTCCATAGGTATATATGGGGATGAACAAGCATCAAATCGGTTTTAGAGTTAAAACTGCAGGAACTTCATAACGGCACTAGGAAACAGAATGAAAAACCGTTGTAAAAGTTACTCCTGCAAACCTTTCCCTTTGTGCTAGATGAACGAACGACTATCCACATGCTCAGTTCTGAGGGATAAGTGTGTGTGAAAGTCGTCCTTAACAGAGCTTGTTGGGAAAACAAAGTTTCTTTTAAGTTGCAATATCCACTCCATACATATATATGGGGAGGTACTAGCTCCAACACTTTTTTACAGTGAAAACTGCAGGAACATCAAATAGTCACCAGGAAACATACTGAGAAACCAGTGTAATTGTTTCTCCTGCAAACCGTTCCCTTGGTGCTAGATGAACGATCGTCTTTAGACATGCTGAGTTCTGAGAGATAACTGTGTGTGAAAGCCGTACTTCAACTATCTTGTTGGGAACACAAAGTTTCTTTTCAGTTGCAAACTCCACTCCATACATATATATGGGTAGGTACTAGCTCCAACTCGGTTTTACAGTGAAAAATGCAGGAACTTCAAAACGGAACTAGGAAACAGACTGAGAAACCAGAGTAAAAGTTTCTCCTTCCACCCGTTACCTTCGTGCTAGATGAACGAAAGTCTCTCCACATGCTCAGTTTTGAGATATAAGTGTGTTAAAGCCGTCCTTCACTAAGCTTGTTGGGAACACAAAGTTTCTCTTCACTTGCAAAATCCACTCCATACATATTTATGGGGAAGTACAAGCTCCAACTCTGTTTTACAGAGAAAACTGCAGGAACTTCAAACTGGCACTAGGAAACAGACTGAGAAAGCAGAGAAAAAGGTTCTCCTGCAAACCGTTCCCTTGGTGCTAGATGAACAAACGTCTCTCCACATGCTCAGTTCTGAGAGATAATTGTGTGTGAAAGCCGTCCTACACCTAGCTTGTTGGGAACACAAAGTTTCTTTTCAGTTGCAAACTCCACTCCATACATATATATAGGGAAGTACGAGCTCCAAATCTTTTTTACAGTGAAAACTGCAGGAACTTGAAACCGCCACTAGGAAACAGACTGAGAAACCAGTGTAAAAGTTTCTCCTGCAAACCGTTCCCTTGGTGCTAGATGAACGTTCGTCTCTCCACATGCTCAGTTCTGAGAGATAAGTGTGTGTGAAAGCCGTCCTTCACCTATCTTGTTGGGAATACAAAGTTTCTTTTCAGTTGCTAACTCCTCTCCATACATATATATGGGTAGTTATTAGCTCCAACTCGGTTTTACAGTGAAAACTGCAGGAACTTCAAACCGGCACTAGGAAACAGATTGAGAAACCAGAGTAAAAGTTTCTCCTGCAACCCGTTCCCTTCATGCTTGAAGAACGAACGTCTCTCCACATGCTCAGTTCTGAGAGATAAGTGTGTGTGAAAGCCGTCCTTCACCTAACTTGTTCGGAACACTGTGTTTCTTTTCAGTTTCAAACTCAACTCTGTTCATATATATGGGGAGGTACAAGCTCCGACTCGGTATTACAGTCAAAACTGCAGGAACTTCAAACCGGCACTAGGAAACAGACTGAGAAACCAGAGTAAAATTTCTCCTGCAATCCGTTTACTTGGTGCTAGGTGAACGAACATCTCTCCACTTGCTCAGTTCTGAGATTTAAGTGTTTGTGAAAGCCGTCCTTCACCTAGCTTGTTAGGAACACAAAGTTTCTTTTCAGTTGTAAACTCCACTCCATACATATACATGGGGAGGTATTAGAACCAACTTGGTTTTACAGTGTAAATTGCAGGAACTTCAAAACGGCAGTAGGAAATAGGCTGAGAAACCAGGGTAAAAGTTTCTCCTGCAACCCGTTCCCTTGGTGTTAGATGAATGAATATCTCTCCACATGCTCAGTTCTCAGACATAAGTGTGTGTGAAAGCCGTCCTTCACCTAGCTTGTTGGGAACACAATGTTTCTTTTCAGTTACAAACTCCACTCCATACATATATATGGGGAGGTACTAGCTCCAACCCGGTTTTACAGTGAAAACTGCAGGAACTTCATAACTGCACTAGGAAACAGACTGAGAAACCAGAGTAAAAGTTTCTCCTGCAACCCATTGCTTTCGTGCTAGATGAACGGTCGTCTCTCCACATGCTCAGTTCTGAGAGATAAGTGTGTTAAAGCCGTCCTTCACCTAGCTTGTTTGGAAAACAAAGAATCTTTTCAGTTGCAAACTCTACTTCTTACATATGTATGGGGTTGTACTAGTTCCAACTCGGTTTTACAGTGAAAACTGCAGGAACATCAAACGGCACTAGGAAACATCCTGAGAAACCAGAGTAAAAGTTTCCCCTGCAACCCGTTCCCTTGGTGGTAGGCGAACGAACGTCTCTCCACATGCTCACTTCTGGGAGATAAGAGTGTGTGAAAGCCGTCCTTCATCTAGCTTGTTGGGAACACACAGTTTCTTTTCAGTTGCATACTTCACTCCATAAATATATATGTGGAGGTACCAGCTCCAACTCTGCTTTACAGTGAAAAATGCAGGAACTTCAAATCGGCACTAGGAAACAGACTGAGATACCAGAGTAAAAGTTTCCCCTGCAACCCGTTCCCTTTGAGCTAGATGACCGATTATCTCTCCACTTGCTCAGTTCTGATAGTTAAGTGTTTGTGAAAGCCGTCCTTACCTAGCTTGTTAGGAACACAATGTTTCTTTTCAGCAGCAAACAACCATCCTTACATATATGAGGGGAGGTACTAGTTCCACCACGGTTTTACAGAGAAAACTGAAGGAACTTCAAACTGGCACTAGGAAACAGACTGAGAAACCAGAGTAAAAGTTTCCCTGCAACCCGTTCCCTTTGTGCTAAATGAACGAACGTCTCTCCACAAACTTAGTTCTGAGATGTAAGTGTGTGTGAAAGCCATCCTTCACCTAGCTTGTTGGGAACACAAAGTTTCTCTTCAGTTGCAAACTCCACTCCATATATATATATGGGGAGGTACTAGCTCCAACTCGGTTTTAAAGTGAAAACTGCAGGAACTTCAAACCGGCACTAGGAAACAGACTGAGAAACCAGAGTAAAAGTTTCTCATGCAACCTGTTCCATTGGTGCAAGATGAACGGTCGTCTCTCCACATGCTCAGTTCTGAGAGATAAGTGTGTTAAAGCCGTCCTTCACCTAGCTTGTTTGGAAAACAAAGAATCTTTTCAGTTGCAAACTCTACTTCTTACATATGTATGGGGTTGTACTAGTTCCAACTCGGTTTTACAGTGAAAACTGCAGGAACATCAAACGGCACTAGGAAACATCCTGAGAAACCAGAGTAAAAGTTTCTCCTGCAACCCGTTCCCTTGGTGCTAGGCGAACGAACGTCTCTCCACATTCTCACTTCTGGGAGATAAGAGTGTGTGAAAGCCGTCCTTCATCTAGCTTGTTGGGAACACAGAGTTTCTTTTCAGTTGCATACTTCACTCCATAAATATATATGTGGAGGTACCAGCTCCAACTCTGCTTTACAGTGAAAAATGCAGGACCTTCAAATCGGCACTAGGAAACAGACTGAGATACCAGAGTAAAAGTTTCCCCTGCAACCCGTTCCCTTTGAGCTAGATGAACGATCATCTCTCCACTTGCTCAGTTCTGATAGTTAAGTGTTTGTGAAAGCCGTCCTTACCTAGCTTGTTAGGAACACAATGTTTCTTTTCAGCAGCAAACACCCATCCTTACATATATGAGGGGAGGTACTAGTTCCAACACGGTTTTACAGAGAAAACTGAAGGAACTTCAAACTGGCACTAGGAAACAGACTGAGAAACCAGAGTAAAAGTTTCCCTGCAACCCATTGCTTTCGTGCTAGATGAACGAACGTCTCTCCACATGCTCAGTTCTGAGAGATAAGTGTGTGTAAACGCCGTCCTTCACCTAGCTTTTTGGGAACACAAAGATTCTTTTCAGTTGCAAACTCCACTCCATAAATATATATGGGGAGGTACAAGCTCCAACTCGGTTTTACAGTGAAAACTGCAGGAACTTCAAAACGCCACTAGGAAACAGACTGAGAAACCAGAGTAAATGTTTCTCCTGCAACCCGTTCCCTTTGTGCTAGATGAACGGTCGTCTCTCCACATGCTCAGTTCTGAGAGATAAGTGTGTTATAGCCATCCTTCACCTAGCTTGTTTGGAAAACAAAGAATCTTTTCAGTTGCAAACTCTACTTTACATATGTATGGGGTTGTACTAGCTCCAACTCGGTTTTACAGTGAAAACTGCAGGAACATCAAACGGCACTAGGAAACATCCTGAGAAACCAGATTAAAAGTTTCTCCTGCAACCCGTTCCCTTGGTGCTAGGCGAACGAACGTCTCTCCACATGCTCACTTCTGGGAGATAAGAGTGTGTGAAAGCCGTCCTTCATCTAGCTTGTTGGGAACACACAGTTTCTTTTCAGTTGCATACTTCACTCCATAAATATATATGTGGAGGTACCAGCTCCAACTCTGCTTTACAGTGAAAAATGCAGGAACTTCAAATCGGCACTAGGAAACAGACTGAGATACCAGAGTAAAAGTTTCCCCTGCAACCCGTTCCCTTTGAGCTAGATGAACGATCATCTCTCCACTTGCTCAGTTCTGATAGTTAAGTGTTTGTGAAAGCCGTCCTTACCTAGCTTGTTAGGAACACAATGTTTCTTTTCAGCAGCAAACACCCATCCTTACATATATGAGGGGAGGTACTAGTTCCAACACGGTTTTACAGAGAAAACTGAAGGAACTTCAAACTGGCACTAGGAAACAGACTGAGAAACCAGAGTAAAAGTTTCCCTGCAACCCATTGCCTTCGTGCTAGATGAACGAACGTCTCTCCACATGCTCAGTTCTGAGAGATAAGTGTGTGTAAACGCCGTCCTTCACCTAGCTTTTTGGGAACACAAAGATTCTTTTCAGTTGCAAACTCCACTCCATACATATATATGGGGAGGTACAAGCTCCAACTCGGTTTTACAGTGAAAACTGCAGGAACTTCAAAACGCCACTAGGAAACAGACTGAGAAACCAGAGTAAAAGTTTGTCCTGCAACCCGTTCCCTTTGTGCTAAATGAACGAACGTCTCTCCACAAACTTAGTTCTGAGATGTAAGTGTGTGTGAAAGCCATCCTTCACCTAGCTTGTTGGGAACACAAAGTTTCTCTTCAGTTGCAAACTCCACTCCATATATATATATGGGGAGGTACTAGCTCCAACTCGGTTTTACAGTGAAAACTGCAGGAACTTCAAACCGGCACTAGGAAACAGACTGAGAAACCAGAGTAAAAGTTTCTCATGCAACCCGTTCCATTGGTGCTAGATGAACGAACGTCTCTCCACATGCTCAGTTCTGAGATATAAGTGTGTTAAAGCCGTCCTTCACCTAGCTTGTTGGGAACACAAGATTCTTTTGAGTTGCAAATTCCACTCCATATATATATATGGAGAGGTTCAATCTCCGAACCGGTTTTACAGTGAAAACTGCAGAAAATTCAAACCGGCACTAGGAAACAGACTGAGAAACCAGAGTAAAACTTTCTCCTGCAACCCGTTCACTTCGTGCTAGATGAACGAACGTCTATCCACATGCTCATTTCTGAGAGATAATTGTGTGGGAACGCCGTACTTCACCTAGCATTTTGGGAACACAAAGATTCTTCTCAGTTGTAAACTCCACTCCATACATATATATGGGGAGGTACTAGCTCTGACCCGATTTTACAGTGAAAACTGCAGAAAATTCAAACCGGAACTAGGAAACAGACTGAGAAACCAGAGAAAAAGTTTCTCCTGCAACCCTTTCCCTTTGTGCTAGATGAAAGAACGTCTCTCCACATGCTCAGTTCTGAGAGATAAGTGTGTTAAAGCCGTCCTTCACCTAGCTTGTTGGGAACACAAGATTCTTTTGAGTTGCAAATTCCACTCCATACGTATATATGGGGATGTACAAGCTCCAACTCGGTTTTACAGTGAAAGCTGCAGGAACTTCATAACTGCACTAGGAAACAGACTGAGAAACCAGAGTAAAAGTTTCTCCTGCAACCCGTTCCCTTCGTGCTAGAAGAACGAACGTCTCTCCACATGCTCAGTTCTGAGAGATAAGTGTGTGTGAAAGCCGTCCTTCAACTAGCTTGTTGGGAACACAATGTTTCTTTTAAGTTTCAAACTCAAATGTGTTCATATATATGGGGTGGTACTAGCTCCAACTAGGTTTTACATTGAAAACTGCAGGAACTTCAAACCGGCACTAGGAAACAGACTGAGAAACCAGAGCAAAAGTTTCTCCTGCAATCCGTTCCCTTGGTGCTAGGTGAATGTACGTCTCTCCACATGCTCAGTTCAGAGAGATAACTGTGTTAAAGCCGAACTTTTTCTTGCTTGTTGGGAACACAAAGTTTCTCTTCAGTTGCAAATTCCACTCCATAGGTATATATGGGGATGAAAAAGCTCCAACTCGGTTTTAGAGTTAAAACTGTTGGAACTTCATAACGGCACTAGGAAACAGAATGAAAAACCGTAGTAAAAGTTACTCCTGCAAACCTTTCCCTTTGTGCTAGATGAACGAACGATTATCCACATGCTGAGTTCTGAGGGATAAGTGTGTGTGAAAGTCGTCCTTAACAGAGCTTGTTGGGAAAACAAAGTTTCTTTTAAGTTGCAAAATCCACTCCATACATATATATGGGGAGGTACTAGCTCCAACACTTTTTTACAGTGAAAACTGCAGGAACATCAAATAGTCACCAGGAAACAGACTGAGAAACCAGTGTAATTGTTTCTCCTGCAAACCGTTCCCTTGGTGCTAGATGAACGATCGTCTTTCCACATGCTGAGTTCTGAGAGATAACTGTGTGTGAAAGCCGTACTTCAACTATCTTGTTGGGAACACAAAGTTTCTTTTCAGTTGCAAACTCCACTCCATACATATATATGGGTAGGTACTAGCTCCAACTCGGTTTTACAGTGAAAAATGCAGGAACTTCAAAACGGAACTAGGAAACATACTTAGAAACCAGAGTAAAAATTTCTCCTTCCACCCGTTACCTTCGTGCTAGATGAACGAAAGTCTCTCCACATGCTCAGTTTTGAGATATAAGTGTGTTAAAGCCGTCCTTCACTAAGCTTGTGGGAACACAAAGTTTCTCTTCACTTGCAAAATCCACTCCATACATATTTATGGGGAAGTAATAGCTCCAACTCTGTTTTACAGAGAAAACTGCAGGAACTTCAAACTGGCACTAGGAAACAGACTGAGAAACCAGAGAAAAAGGTTCTCCTGCAAACCGTTCCCTTGGTGCTAGATGAACAAACGTCTCTCCACATGCTCAGTTCTGAGAGATAAGTGTGTGTGAAAGCCGTCCTACACCTAGCTTGTTGGGAACACAAAGTTTCTTTTCAGTTGCAAACTCCACTCCATACATATATATAGGGAAGTACGAGCTCCAAATCTTTTTTACAGTGAAAACTGCAGGAACTTGAAACCGCCACTAGGAAACAGACTGAGATACCAGAGTAAAAGTTTCTGCTGCAATCCGTTCCATTGGTGCTAGATGAACGAACGTCTCCCCACATGCTCAGTTCTGAGAGATAATTGTGTGTGAAAGACGCCTTTCACCTAGCTTGTTACGAACACAAAGTTTCTTTTCACTTGCCAACTCCACTCCTACATATATATAGGGAGGTTCAAGCCCAAATCGTTTTTACAGTGAAAAGTGCTGGAACTTCAAACCGGCACTAGGAAACAGACTGAGAAACCAGAGTAAAAGTTTATAATGCAACCTGTTCCATTGGTGCCAGATGAACGAACGTCTCTCCACATGCTCAGTTCTGAGAGAAAAGGGTGTGTGAAAGCCGTACTTCACGTAGCATTTTGGGAACACAAAGTTTCTTTTCAGTTGCAAACTCCACTCCATATATATATATGGGGAGGTACTAGCTCCAAATTGGTTTTACAGTGAAAACTGCAGGAACTTCAAACCAGCATTAGGAATCATACTGAGAATCCAGAGTAAATGTTTCTCCTGCAACCCGTTCCCTTGGTGCTAGGTGAACGAACGTCTCTCCATATGCTCAGTTCTGAGTGATAAGTGTGTGTGAAAGCTGTCATTCACCTAGCTTGTTGGGAACACAAAGGTTCTTTTCATTTGCAAAATCCACTCCATACATATATATGGGGAGTTTCTAGCTCCAACACTCTTTTAGTGTGACAACTGCAGGAACTTCAAACCGGCACTAGGAAACAGAATGAGAAACCAGAGAACAATTTTCTCCTGCAACCCGTACCCTTGGTGCTAGGTGAACGATCATCTCTCCACATGCTCAGTTCTGAGAGATAAGTGTGTTAAAGCCGCCCTTCAACTAGCTTGTTGGGAACACAAGATTCTTTTCAGCTGCAAATTCCACTCCATACGTATACATGTGGATGTACAATCTCCAACTCGATTTTACAGTGAAAACTGCAGGAACTTCATAACGGCACTAGGAAACAGACTTAGAAACCAGAGTAAAAGTTACCCTTGCAACCCTTACACTTTGTGCTAGATGAACGAACGTCTCTCCACATGCTCAGTTCTGAGAGATTAGGGTGTGTGAAAGCCGTACTTCACGTAGCATTTTGGGAACACAAAGTTTCTTTTCAGTTGCAAACTCCACTCCATACATATATATGGGGAGGTACTAGCTCCAAATCGGTTTTACAGTGAAAACTGCAGGAACTTCAACCCGGGACTAGGAAACAGACTGAGAAACCAGAGTAAAAGTTTCCCTGCAACCCGTTCACTTATTGCTAGATGAACGAACGTCTCTCCTCATGCTCAGTTCTGAGAGATAAGTGTGTGTGAAAGCCGTACTTCACGTAGCATTTTGGGAACACAAAGTTTCTTTACAGTTGCAAACTCCACTCCATACATATATATGGGGAGGTACTATCTCCAAATCGGTTTTACAGTGAAAACTACAGGAACTTCAAAACGGGACTAGGAAACAGACTGAGAAACCAGAGTAAATGTTCCTCCTGCAACCCGTTCCCTTGGTGCTAGATGAACGAAAATCTCTCCACATGATCAGTTCTGAGACATAATTGGGTTTTAATGCCGTCCTTCACCAAGCTTATTGGGAACAAAAAGTTTCTTTTCAGTTGCAAATTCCACTCCATACATATATAGGGGGAGGTACTATCTCCGACTCGGTTTTACAGTGTAAACTAGAGGAACTTCAACCCGGCAGTAAGAAACAGACGGAGAAACCATTGTAAAAGTTTCTACTGCAAACCTTTCCCTTCCTGCTTCATGAACGCACGTCTATCCACATGCTCAGTTCTGAGAGATAAGTGTGTGTGAACGCCTTCCTTCACCTAGTTTGTTGGGAACACACAGTTTCTTTTCAGTTGCATACTTCACTCCATAAATATATATGTGGAGGTACCAGCTCCAAATCTGCTTTACAGTGAAAAATGCAGGAACTTCAAATCGGCACTAGGAAACAGACTGAGATACCAGAGTAAAAGTTTCCCCTGCAACCCGTTCCCTTTGAGCTAGATGAACGATCATCTCTCCACTTGCTCAGTTCTGATAGTTAAGTGTTTGTGAATGCCGTCCTTACCTAGCTTGTTAGGAACACAATGTTTCTTTTCAGCAGCAAACACCCATCCTTACATATATGAGCAGAGGTACTAGTTCCAACTCGGTTTTACAGAGAAAACTGAAGGAACTTCAAACTGGCACTAGGAAACAGACTGAGAAACCAGAGTAAAAGTTTCCCTGCAACCCATTGCCTTCGTGCTAGATGAACGAACGTCTCTCCACATGCTCAGTTCTGAGAGATAAGTGTGTGTAAACGCCGTCCTTCACCTAGCTTTTTGGGAACACAAAGAATCTTTTCAGTTGCAAACTCCACTCCATACATATATATGGGGAGGTACAAGCTCCAACTCGGTTTTACAGTGAAAACTGCAGGAACTTCAAAACGCCACTAGGAAACAGACTGAGAAACCAGAGTAAAAGTTTCTCCTGCAACCCGTTCCCTTTGTGCTAAATGAACGAACGTCTCTCCACAAACTTAGTTCTGAGATGTAAGTGTGTGTGAAAGCCATCCTTCACCTAGCTTGTTGGGAACACAAAGTTTCTCTTCAGTTGCAAACTACACTCCATATATATATATGGGGAGGGTACTAGTTCCAACTCGGTTTTACAGTGAAAACTGCAGGAACTTCAAACCGGCACTAGGAAACAGACTGAGAAACCAGAGTAAAAGTTTCTCCTGCAACCCGTTCACTTCGTGCTAGATGAACGAACGTCTATCCACATGCTCATTTCTGAGAGATAATTGTGTGGGAACGCCGTACTTCACCTAGCATTTTGGGAATACAAAGATTCTTCTCAGTTGTAAACTCCACTCCATACATATATATGGGGAGGTACAAGCTCTGACCCGGTTTTACAGTGAAAACTGCAGAAAATTCAAACCGGAACTAGGAAACAGACTGAGAAACCAGAGTAAAAGTTTCTCCTGCAACCCTTTCCCTTTGTGCTAGATGAAAGAACGTCTCTCCACATGCTCAGTTCTGAGAGATAAGTGTGTTAAAGCCGTCCTTCACCTAGCTTGTTGGGAACACAAGATTCTTTTGAGTTGCAAATTCCACTCCATACGTATATATGGGGATGTACAAGCTCCAACTCGGTTTTACAGTGAAAGCTGCAGGAACTTCATAACTGCACTAGGAAACAGACTGAGATACCAGGGTAAAAGTTTCTCCTGCAACCCGTTCCCTTCGAGCTAGATGAACGACCGTCTCTCCACATGCTCAGTTCTGAGAGATAAGTGTGTGTGAAAGCCGTCCTTCACCTAGCTTGTTGGGAACACAAAGTTTCTTTTCAGTTGCAAAACTCCACTCCATACATATATATGGGGTGGTACAAGCTCAACTCGATTTTACAGTGAAAACTGCAGGAACTTCAAACCGGAACTAAGAAACAGAATGAGAAACCAGAGTAAAAATTTCTCCTGCAACACGTTCCTTGGTGCTAGATGAACGAACATCTGTCCACAAGCTCAGTTCTGAGACATAAGTGTGTGTGAACACCGTCCTTCACCTAGTTTCTTGGAAAACAAAGGTTCTTTTCAGTTGTAAACTCCAGTCCATACATATACATGGGGAGGTATTAGAACCAACTCGGTTTTACAGTGAAAACTGCAGGAACATCAAACTGGCACTAGGAAACAGACTGAGAACCCAGAGTAAAAGTTTCTCCTGCAACCCGTTCCCTTGATGCTAAATGAACGAACGTCTCTCCATATGCTCAGTTCTGAGAGATAAGTGTGTGTGAAAGCCGTCCTTCATCAAGCTTGTTGGGAACACAAAGTTTCTTTTCAGTTGCAAATTCCACTCCATACATATATATGGGTAGGTACTAGCTCCAACTCGTTTTTACAGTTAAAACTGCAGGAACATGAAATCGGTACTAGGACACAGACTGAGAAATCAGAATAAAATATTCTCCTGCAACCCGTTCCCTTTGTGCAAGATGAACGAATGTCTCTCCCCATGATCACTTCAGAGAGATGTCTGTGTGAAAGCCGTCCTTCAACTAAGTTGTTGGGAACACAAAGTTTCTTTTCAGTTGCAAACTCCACTCCATACATATATGGGGGGAGGTATTTGCTGCACCTCGGTTTTGCAGTGAAAACTGCAGGAACTTCAAACCGGCACTAGGAAACAGACTGAGAACCCAGAGTAAAATTTCACCTGCAACCCGTTCCCTTTGTGCTAGATGAATGAATGTCTATCCACATGCTCACTTCTGAGAGATAAGTGTGTTAAAGCCGTTCTTCAACTAGCTTGTTGGCAACACAATATTCTTTTCAGTTGCAAATTCCACTCCATACGTACATATGGGGATGTACAAGCTACACCTCGGTTTTACAGTGAGAACAGCAGGAACATCATGACGGGACTAGGAAACAGACTGAGAAACCAGAGTAATTGTTTCTCCTGCAACCCGTTCCCTTCGCGCTAGATGAACGAAAGTCTATCCATATGCTCAGTTCTGAGAGATAAGTGTGTGTGAACGCCATACTTCACCTAGGTTGTTGGGAAAACAAAGTTTCTTTTCAGTTGAAAACTCCATCCATATATATATATGGGGAGGTACTAGCTTCAACTCGGTTTTACAGTGAAAAATGCAGGAACATCAAACCAGCAGTAGGAAACAGTCTGAGAAACTAAAGTAAAAGTTTCTACTGCAACCCGTTCCCTTCGTGCTACATGAACGCACGTCTATCCACTTGCTCAGTTCTGAGAGATAAGTGTGTTATAGCCCCTCTTCAACTACATTGTTGGGAACACAAAGTCTCTTTTCAGTTGCAAACTCCACTCCATATATATATATGGGGAGGTTCTTGCTCCAACTCGTTTTTACAGTGAAAAATGCAGGATTTTCAAACCGGCACTAGGAAACAGACTGAGAAACCAGAGTAAAAGTTTCTCCTGCAACCCGTTCAATTGGTGCTAGATGAACGAACGTCTCTCCACATGCTCAGTTCTGAGAGATAAGTGTGTGTGAAAGCCGTCCTTCACCTAGCTTGTTGGGAACACAAAGTTTTTTTCAGTTGCAAACTCCACTCCATACATATATAAAGGGAGGTACTAGCTCCAACTCGTTTTTACAGTGAAAACTGCAGGAACTTCAAACCGGCACTAGGAAACAGACTGAGAAACCAGAGTAAAAGTTTCTCCTGCAACCCGTTCCCTTCGAGCTAGATGAACGAACGTCTCTCCACATGCTCAGTTCTGAGTGAAAATTGTGTGTTAAAGCTGTCCTTCACATAGCTTTTTGGGAACACAAAGTTTCTTTTCAGTTGCAAACTCCACTCCATACATAAATAGTGGGAGTTACTAGCTCCAACTCGCTTTTACAGTGAAAACTGCAGGAATTTCCAACCGGCACTAGGAAACAGACTGAGATACCAGAGAATAAGTTTCTCCTGCAACTCGTTCCCTTGGTGCTAGGTGAACGAATGTCTCTCCACATGCTCACTTCTGAGAGATAAGTCTGTGTGAATGCCGTCCTTCAACTAGGTTGTTGGGAACACAAAGTTTCTTTTCAGTTTCAAATTCCACTCCATACATATATATGGGGATGTACTTGCTGCAACTCGGTTTTGCAGTGAAAACTGCAGGAAATTCAAACCAGCACTAGAAACAGTCTGAGAAACCAGAGTAAAATTTTCTCCTGCAAACCGTTCCCTTTGTGCTAGATGAACGAACGTCTCTCCACATGCTCAGTTGTGATAGATAATTGTGTTTGAAAGACGTCCTTCACCTAGCTTGTTGGGAACACAAAGTTTCATTTCACTTGCAAACTCCACTCCATACATATATATGTGTAGGTACTAGCTCCCACTCGGTTTCACAGTGAAAACTGCAGGAACATCAAACCGGCACTAGGAAACACACTGAGAAACCACAGTAAAAGTTTCTCCTGCCACCCGTTACCTTGATGCTAGGCGAACGAACGTCTCTCCACATGCTCAGTTCTGAGAGATAATTGTGTGTGAAAGCCGTCCTTCACCTAGCTTGTTGGGAACACAAAATTTCTTTTCAGTTACAAACCCCTCTCCATACATATATAAGGGGAGGAACTAGCTCCAACTCGGTTTTACAGTGAAAACTGCAGGAACATCAATCCAGCACTAGGAAAGAGACTGAGAAACCAGAGTAAAAGTTTCTCATGCAACCCGTTCTCTTTTGTGCTAGATGAACGAACGTCTCGCCAAATGCTCAGTTCTGAGAGATAATTGTGTGTGAAAGCCTTCCTTCACCTATCTTGTTGGGAACACAAAGTTTCTTTTCAGTTGCAAACTCCACTACATACATATATAAGCGGAGGTACTAGCTCCAACTCTGTTTTACAGTGAAAACTGCAGGATCTTCAAACCGGCACTAGGAAACAGACTGAGAAACCAGTGTAAAAGTTTCTTCTGCAACCCATTCCATTGGTGCTAGATGAATGAACTTCTCTCCACAACCTTAGTTCTCAGAGATAATTCTGTGTGAAAGCAGTCCTTCACCTAGCTTGTTGGGAACACAATGCTTATTTTCAGTTGCAAACACCACTCCATACATATATAGGGGTAGGTACTAGCTCCAACTCTGTTTTACATTGAAAACTGCAGGAACTTCAAAAAGGCACTAGAAAACAGACTGAGAAACCAGAGAAAATTTTCTCCTACAACCCGCTAACTTGTTGCTAGATGAACGAACGTCTCTTCACAAGCTTAGTTCTGAGATATAAGTGTGTGTGAAAGCTGTCCTTCACTTAGCTTGTTGGGAAAACAAAATTTCTTTTCAGTTGCAAACTCCACTCCATATATATATATGGGGAGTTACTAGCTCCAACTCCGTTTTACAGTGAAAACTGCAGGAATATCAAACCGGCTCTTGGAAACAGACTGAGAACCCAGAGTAAAAGTTTCTCCTGCAACTAGTTCCCTTGGTGCTCGATGAATGAACGTCTCTCCACATGCTCATTTCAGAGGGATAAGTGTGTGTGAAGCCGTCCTTCACTTAGCTTGTTGTGAACACAGTTTTTATTTTCAGTTGCAAATTCCACTCCATACATATATAGGGGGAGGTAGTAGCTCCAAATCGGTTTTACAGTGAAAACTGCAGGATTTCAAACCGGCACTAGGAAAACAGACTGAGAAACCAGAGTAAATGTTTCTCCTGCAACCCGTTCCCTTGGTGCTAAATGAACGAACGTCCTCTCCACATTCTCAAATCTGAGAGGAAAGTGTGTGTGAAAGCCGTCCTTCAACTAGCTTGTTGGGAACACAATGTTTCTTTTCATTTGCAAACTCCAATCCATACATATATAGGGGGAGGTATTAGATCCAACTCGGTTTTACAGTGAAAACTGCAGGAACTTCAAACTGGAACTAGGAAACAGACTGAGAAACCAGAGTAAATGTTTCTCCTACAACCCGCTCCCTTGTTGCTAGATGAACGAACGTCTCTCCACAAGCTTAGTTCTGAGAGATAAGTGTGTGTGAAAGCCGTCCTTCACTTAGCTTTTTGGGAACACAAAGTTTCTTTTCAGTAGCAAACACCACTCCATGCATATATATGGGAGGGTAGTATCTCCAACTCGGTTTTACAGTGAAAACTGCAGGAACTTCATACCGGCACTAGGAAAAAGACTGAGAACACAGAGTAAAAGTTTTCTCCTGCAACCAGTTACCTTGGTGCTAGATGAAACGAACGTCTCTCCACATGCTCAGTTCTGATAGATAATTGTGTGTGAAAGCAGTCTTTCACCTGGCTTCTTGGGAACACAATGCTTATTTTCAGTGTCAAAATCCACTCCATACATATATAGGGGGAGGTACTAGCTCCAACTCGGTTTTACAGTGAAAACTGCAGGAACTTCAAACCGACACGAGGAAACAGACTGAGAAACCAGTGTAAAATTTCAACTGCAACCCGTTCCCTTGGTGCTAGATGAACGAACATCTCTCCACATGCTCAGTTCTGAGAGATAAGTGTGTGATAAAGCCATCCTTCACCTAGCTTGTTGGGAACACAATGTTCCTTTTCATTTGGAAACTCCACTCCATACATATATAGGGGGAGGTATTAGATCCAAATCGGTTTTACAGTGAAAACTGCAGAAAATTCAAACCGGCACTAGGAAACAGACTGAGAAACCAGGGTAAAATTTCTCCTGCAACCCGTTCCCTTGGTGCTAGATGAACGAACATATCTCCACATGCTCAGTTCTGAGAGATAAGTGTGTGTGAAAGCCGTCCTTCACCTAGCTTGTTGGGAACACAAAGTTTTCTATTCAGTTGCAAACTCCACTCCATACATATATATGGGGAGATTCTAGCTCCAACTCGGTTTTACAGTGAAAATGGCAGGAACATCAAACGGCACGAGGAAACAGACTGAGAAACAGAGTAAAAGTTTTCACCTGCAACCCGTTCCATTTGTGCTAGATGAACGCACGTCTATCCACATGCTCATTTCTGATAGATAATTGTGTGTGAAAGTCGTCCTTCACCTAGCATCTTGGGAACACAATGCTTATTTTCAGTGTCAAATTCCACTCCATACCTATATAGGGGGAGGTACTATCTCCAACTCGGTTTTACAGTGAAAACTTCAGGAAATTAAAACCGGCAGTAGGAAACACACTGAGAACCCAGAGTAAAAGTTTCTCCTGCAACCCGTTCCATTTATGCTAGATGAACGCAGGTCTATCCACATGCTCAGTTGTGATAGATAATTGTGTTTGAAAGACGTCCTTCGCCTAGCTTGTTGGGAACACAAAGTTTCATTTCAGTTGCAAATTCCACTCCATACATATATATGGGTAGGTACTAGCTCCCACTCGGTTTCACAGTGAAAACTGCAGGAACATCAAACCGGCACTAGGAAACACACTGAAAAACCAGAGTAAAAGTTTTTCCTGCCACCCGTTACCTTGATGCTAGGCGAACGAACGTCTCTCCACATGCTCAGTTCTGAGAGATAAGTGTGTGTGAAAGCCATCCTTCACCTAGCTTGTTGGGAACACAAAATTTCTTTTCAGTTGCAAACCCCTCTCCATACATATATAAGGGGAGGAACTAGCTCCAACCCGGTTTTACAGTGAAAACTGCAGGAACATCAATCCGGCACTAGGAAAGAGACTGAGAAACCAGAGTAAAAGTTTCTCATGCAACCCGTTCCCTTTTGTGCTAGATGAACGAACGTCTCGCCAAATGCTCAGTTCTGAGAGATAATTGTGTGTGAAAGCCTTCCTTCACTTATCTTGTTGGGAACACAAAGTTTCTTTTCAGTTGCAAACTCCACTACATACATATATAAGCGGAGGTACTAGCTCCAACTCTGTTTTACAGTGAAAACTGCAGGAAATTCAAACCGGCACTAGGAAACAGACTGAGAAACCAGTGTAAAAGTTTCTTCTGCAACCCATTCCATTGGTGCTAGATGAATGAACTTCTCTCCACAACCTTAGTTCTCAGAGATAATTCTGTGTGAAAGCAGTCCTTCACCTAGCTTGTTGGGAACACAATGCTTATTTCAGTTGCAAACACCACTCCATACATATATAGGGGTAGGTACTAGCTCCAACTCTGTTTTACATTGAAAACTGCAGGAACTTCAAAAAGGCACTAGAAAACAGACTGAGAAACCAGAGAAAAAGTTTCTCCTACCACCCGCTCCCATGTTGCTAGATGAACGAACGTCTCTTCACAAGCTTAGTTCTGAGATATAAGTGTGTGTGAAAGCTGTCCTTCACTTAGCTTGTTGGGAAAACAAAATTTCTTTTCAGTTGCAAACTCCACTCCATATATATATATGGGGAGTTACTAGCTCCAACTCGGTTTTACAGTGAAAACTGCAGGAATATCAAACCGGCTCTTGGAAACAGACTGAGAACCCAGAGTAAAAGTTTCTCCTGCAACTAGTTCCCTTGGTGCTCGATGAATGAACGTCTCTCCACATGCTCATTTCAGAGGGATAAGTGTGTGTGAAGCCGTCCTTCACTTAGCTTGTTGTGAACACAGTTTTTATTTTCAGTTGCAAATTCCACTCCATACATATATAGGGGGAGGTAGTAGCTCCAAATCGGTTTTACAGTGAAAACTGCAGGATTTCAAACCGGCACTAGGAAACAGACTGAGCAACCAGAGTAAATGTTTCTCCTGCAACCCGTTCCCTTGGTGCTAAATGAACGAACGTCTCTCCACATTCTCAAATCTGAGAGGAAAGTGTGTGTGAAAGCCGTCCTTCACCTAGCTTGTTGGGAACACAATGTTTCTTTTCATTTGCAAACTCCAATCCATACATATATAGGGGGAGGTATTAGATCCAACTCGGTTTTACAGTGAAAACTGCAGGAACTTCAAACTGGAACTAGGAAACAGACTGAGAAACCAGAGTAAATGTTTCTCCTACAACCCGCTCCCTTGTTGCTAGATGAACGAACGTCTCTCCACAAGCTTAGTTCTGAGAGATAAGTGTGTGTGAAAGCCGTCCTTCACTTAGCTTTTTGGGAACACAAAGTTTCTTTTCAGTAGCAAACACCACTCCATGCATATATATGGGGAGGTAGTATCTCCAACTCGGTTTTACAGTGAAAACTGCAGGAACTTCATACCGGCACTAGGAAAAAGACTGAGAACCCAGAGTAAAAGTTTCTCCTGCAACCAGTTACCTTGGTGCTAGATGAACGAACGTCTCTCCACATGCTCAGTTCTGATAGATAATTGTGTGTGAAAGCAGTCTTTCACCTGGCTTCTTGGGAACACAATGCTTATTTTCAGTGTCAAAATCCACTCCATACATATATAGGGGGAGGTACTAGCTCCAACTCGGTTTTACAGTGAAAACTGCAGGAACTTCAAACCGACACGAGGAAACAGACTGAGAAACCAGTGTAAAATTTCAACTGCAACCCGTTCCCTTGGTGCTAGATGAACGAACATCTCTCCACATGCTCAGTTCTGAGAGATAAGTGTGTGATAAAGCCGTCCTTCACCTAGCTTGTTGGGAACACAATGTTCCTTTTCATTTGGAAACTCCACTCCATACATATATAGGGGGAGGTATTAGATCCAAATCGGTTTTACAGTGAAAACTGCAGAAAATTCAAACCGGCACTAGGAAACAGACTGAGAAACCAGAGTAAAATTTCTCCTGCAACCCGTTCCCTTGGTGCTAGATGAACGAACATCTCTCCACATGCTCAGTTCTGAGAGATAAGTGTGTGTGAAAGCCGTCCTTCACCTAGCTTGTTGGGAACACAAAGTTTTCTATTCAGTTGCAAACTCCACTCCATACATATATACGGGGAGATTCTAGCTCCAACTCGGTTTTACAGTGAAAACGGCAGGAACATCAAACGGCACGAGGAAACAGACTGAGAAACCAGAGTAAAAGTTTCACCTGCAACCCGTTCCATTTGTGCTAGATGAACGCACGTCTATCCACATGCTCATTTCTGATAGATAATTGTGTGTGAAAGTCGTCCTTCACCTAGCATCTTGGGAACACAATGCTTATTTTCAGTGTCAAATTCCACTCCATACCTATATAGGGGGAGGTACTATCTCCAACTCGGTTTTACAGTGAAAACTTCAGGAAATTAAAACAGGCAGTAGGAAACAGACTGAGAACCCAGAGTAAAAGTTTTCTCCTGCAACCCATTCCATTTATGCTAGATGAACGCAGGTCTATCCACATGCTCAGTTGTGATAGATAATTGTGTTTGAAAGACGTCCTTCGCCTAGCTTGTTGGGAACACAAAGTTTCATTTCAGTTGCAAATTCCACTCCATACATATATATGGGTAGGTACTAGCTCCCACTCGGTTTCACAGTGAAAACTGCAGGAACATCAAACCGGCACTAGGAACACACTGAGAAACCAGAGTAAAAGTTTTTCCTGCCACCCGTTACCTTGATGCTAGGCGAACGAACGTCTCTCCACATGCTCAGTTCTGAGAGATAAGTGTGTGTGAAAGCCGTCCTTCACCTAGCTTGTTGGGAACACAAAATTTCTTTTCAGTTGCAAACCCCTCTCCATACATATATAAGGGGAGGAACTAGCTCCAAACCTGTTTTACAGTGAAAACTGCAGGAACATCAATCCGGCACTAGGAAAGAGACTGAGAAACCAGAGTAAAAGTTTCTCATGCAACCCGTTCCCTTTTGTGCTAGATGAACGAACGTCTCGCCAAATGCTCAGTTCTGAGAGATAATTGTGTGTGAAAGCCTTCCTTCACCTATCTTGTTGGGAACACAAAGTTTCTTTTCAGTTGCAAACTCCACTACATACATATATAAGCGGAGGTACTAGCTCCAACTCTGTTTTACAGTGAAAACTACTGCAGGAAATTCAAACCGGCACTAGGAAAACAGACTGAGAAACCAGTGTAAAAGTTTCTTCTGCAACCCATTCCATTGGTGCTAGATGAATGAACTTCTCTCCACAAGCTTAGTTCTCAGAGATAATTCTGTGTGAAAGCAGTCCTTCACCTAGCTTGTTGGGAACACAATGCTTATTTTCAGTTGCAAACACCACTCCATACATATATAGGGGTAGGTACTAGCTCCAACTCTGTTTTACATTGAAAACTGCAGGAACTTCAAAAAGGCACTAGAAAACAGACTGAGAAACCAGAGAAAAAGTTTCTCCTACCACCCGCTCCCATGTTGCTAGATGAACGAACGTCTCTTCACAAGCTTAGTTCTGAGATATAAGTGTGTGTGAAAGCCGTCCTTCACTTAGCTTGTTGGGAAAACAAAATTCCTTTTCAGTTGCAAACTCCACTCCATATATATATATGGGGAGTTACTAGCTCCAACTCGGTTTTACAGTGAAAACTGCAGGAACATCAAACCGGCTCTTGGAAACAGACTGAGAACCCAAAGTAAAAGTTTCTCCTGCAACTAGTTCCCTTGGTGCTCGATGAATGAACGTCTCTCCACATGCTCATTTCAGAGGGATAAGTGTGTGTGAAGCCGTCCTTCACTTAGCTTGTTGTGAACACAGTTTTATTTTCAGTTGCAAATTCCACTCCATACATATATAGGGGGAAGTAGTAGCTCCAAATCGGTTTTACAGTGAAAACTGCAGGATTTCAAACCGGCACTAGGAAACAGACTGAGAAACCAGAGTAAATGTTTCTCCTGCAACCCGTTCCCTTGGTGCTAAATGAACGAACGTCTCTCCACATTCTCAAATCTGAGAGGAAAGTGTGTGTGAAAGCCGTCCTTCACCTAGCTTGTTGGGAACACAATGTTTCTTTTCATTTGCAAACTCCAATCCATACATATATAGGGGGAGGTATTAGATCCAACTCGGTTTTACAGTGAAAACTGCAGGAACTTCAAACTGGAACTAGGAAACAGACTGAGAAACCAGAGTAAATGTTTCTCCTACAACCCGCTCCCTTGTTGCTAGATGAACGAACGTCTCTCCACAAGCTTAGTTCTGAGAGATAAGTGTGTGTGAAAGCCGTCCTTCACTTAGCTTTTTGGGAACACAAAATTTCTTTTCAGTAGCAAACACCACTCCATGCATATATATGGGGAGGTAGTATCTCCAACTCGGTTTTACAGTGAAAACTGCAGGAACTTCATACCGGCACTAGGAAAAAGACTGAGAACCCAGAGTAAAAGTTTCTCCTGCAACCAGTTACCTTGGTGCTAGATGAACGAACGTCTCTCCACATGCTCAGTTCTGATAGATAATTGTGTGTGAAAGCAGTCTTTCACCTGGCTTCTTGGGAACACAATGCTTATTTTCAGTGTCAAAATCCACTCCATACATATATAGGGGGAGGTACTAGCTCCAACTCGGTTTTACAGTGAAAACTGCAGGAACTTCAAACCGACACGAGGAAACAGACTGAGAAACCAGTGTAAAATTTCAACTGCAACCCGTTCCCTTGGTGCTAGATGAACGAACATCTCTCCACATGCTCAGTTCTGAGAGATAAGTGTGTGATAAAGCCGTCCTTCACCTAGCTTGTTGGGAACACAATGTTCCTTTTCATTTGGAAACTCCACTCCATACATATATAGGGGGAGGTATTAGATCCAAATCGGTTTTACAGTGAAACTGCAGAAAATTCAAACCGGCACTAGGAAACAGACTGAGAAACCAGAGTAAAATTTCTCCTGCAACCCGTTCCCTTGGTGCTAGATGAACGAACATCTCTCCACATGCTCAGTTCTGAGAGATAAGTGTGTGTGAAAGCCGTCCTTCACCTAGCTTGTTGGGAACACAAAGTTTTCTATTCAGTTGCAAACTCCACTCCATACATATATATGGGGAGATTCTAGCTCCAACTCGGTTTTACAGTGAAAACGGCAGGAACATCAAACGGCACGAGGAAACAGACTGAGAAACCAGAGTAAAAGTTTCACCTGCAACCCGTTCCATTTGTGCTAGATGAACGCACGTCTATCCACATGCTCATTTCTGATAGATAATTGTGTGTGAAAGTCGTCCTTCACCTAGCATCTTGGGAACACAATGCTTATTTTCAGTGTCAAATTCCACTCCATACCTATATAGGGGGAGGTACTATCTCCAACTCGGTTTTACAGTGAAAACTTCAGGAAATTAAAACCGGCAGTAGGAAACAGACTGAGAACCCAGAGTAAAAGTTTCTCCTGCAACCCGTTCCATTTATGCTAGATGAACGCAGGTCTATCCACATGCTCACTTGTGATAGATAATTGTGTTTGAAAAGACGTCCTTCGCCTAGCTTGTTGGGAACACAAAGTTTCATTTCAGTTGCAAATTCCACTCCATACATATATATGGGTAGGTACTAGCTCCCACTCGGTTTCACAGTGAAAACTGCAGGAACATCAAACCGGCACTAGGAAACACACTGAGAAACCAGAGTAAAAGTTTTTCCTGCCACCCGTTACCTTGATGCTAGGCGAACGAACGTCTCTCCACATGCTCAGTTCTGAGAGATAAGTGTGTGTGAAAGCCGTCCTTCACCTAGCTTGTTGGGAACACAAAATTTCTTTTCAGTTGCAAACCCCTCTCCATACATATATAAGGGGAGGAACTAGCTCCAAACCTGTTTTACAGTGAAAACTGCAGGAACATCAATCCGGCACTAGGAAAGAGACTGAGAAACCAGAGTAAAAGTTTCTCATGCAACCCGTTCCCTTTGTGCTAGATGAACGAACGTCTCGCCAAATGCTCAGTTCTGAGAGATAATTGTGTGTGAAAGCCTTCCTTCACCTATCTTGTTGGGAACACAAAGTTTCTTTTCAGTTGCAAACTCCACTACATACATATATAAGCGGAGGTACTAGCTCCAACTCTGTTTTACAGTGAAAACTGCAGGAAATTCAAACCGGCACTAGGAAACAGACTGAGAAACCAGTGTAAAAGTTTCTTCTGCAACCCATTCCATTGGTGCTAGATGAATGAACTTCTCTCCACAAGCTTAATTCTCAGAGATAATTCTGTGTGAAAGCAGTCCTTCACCTAGCTTGTTGGGAACACAATGCTTATTTTCAGTTGCAAACACCACTCCATACATATATAGGGGTAGGTACTAGCTCCAACTCTGTTTTACATTGAAAACTGCAGGAACTTCAAAAAGGCACTAGAAAACAGACTGAGAAACCAGAGAAAAAGTTTCTCCTACCACCCGCTCCCATGTTGCTAGATGAACGAACGTCTCTTCACAAGCTTAGTTCTGAGATATAAGTGTGTGTGAAAGCCGTCCTTCACTTAGCTTGTTGGGAAAACAAAATTACTTTTCAGTTGCAAACTCCACTCCATATATATATATGGGGAGTTACTAGCTCCAACTCGGTTTTACAGTGAAAACTGCAGGAACATCAAACCGGCTCTTGGAAACAGACTGAGAACCCAAAGTAAAAGTTTCTCCTGCAACTAGTTCCCTTGGTGCTCGATGAATGAACGTCTCTCCACATGCTCATTTCAGAGGGATAAGTGTGTGTGAAGCCGTCCTTCACTTAGCTTGTTGGGAACACAATTTTTATTTTCAGTTGCAAATTCCACTCCATACATATATAGGAGGAGTTACTTGCTCCAACTCGGTTTTACAGTGAAAACTGCAGGAACTTCAAACCGACACGAGGAAACAGACTGAGAAACCAGTGTAAAATTTCCACTGCAACCCGTTCCCTTGGTGCTAGATGAACGAACGTATCTCCACAAGCTTAGATCTGAGAGATAAGTGTGTATGAAAACCGTACTTCACCTAGCTTGTTGGGAACACAAAGTTCCTTTTCATTTGCAAACTCCAATCCATACATATATATGGTGTGGTACTAACTCCAAATCGATTTTAGAGTGAAAAGTGAAGGAAATTCAAACCGGCACTGAGAAACACATTGAGAAACCAGAGTAAAATTTTCTCCTGCAAACCGTTCCCTAGGTGCTAGATGAACGAACGTCTCTCCACATGCTCAGTTCTGAGAAATATTGAGTGTGAAAGCCGCCCTTCACCTTTCTTGTTGGGAAAACAAATTTTCTTTTCAGTTGCTAACTCCACACTATACATATATATGGGGAGGTACTAGCTCCAACTCTGTTGTACGGTGAAAATTGCAAGATCATCAAACCGGAACTAGGAAACACACTGAGAACCCAGAGTAAAAGTTTCTCTTGCAACACGTTCCCTTGGTGCTAGATGAACGAACGTCTCTCCACATGCTCAGTTCTGAGAGATAAGTGTGTGTGAAAGCCGTCCTTCACCTAGCTTGTTGGGAACACAAAGTTTCTTTTCAGTTTCAAACTCCACTCCATACATATATATGGAGAGGCACTAGCTCCAACTCTGTTTTACAGTGAAACCTGCAGGAACTTCAAACCGGCACTAGGAAACAGACTGAGAAACAAGAGTAAAAGTTTCTCCTGCAACCCGTTCCCTTGGATCTAGATGAACGAAAGTCTCTCCATATGCTCAGTTCTGAGAGATAAGTTTGCTTGAATGGCGTCCTTCACCTAGCTTGTTGGGAACACAATGTTTCTTTAAGTTGCAAACCCCACTCCATAGATATATAGGCGAAGTATTAGATCTAACTCGGTTTTACAGTGAAAACTGCAGGAAGTTCAATCCGGCTCTAGGAAACAGACTGAGAAACCAGAGTAAAATTTCTCCTGCAATCCGTTCCCTTGGTGCTAGATGAACGAACCTCTCTCCACATGCTCAGTTCTGAGTGAAAATTGTGTGTGAAAGCCGTCTTTCACCTAGCTTGTTGGGGACACAAATTATCTTTTCAGTTGCAAAACCAAGTCCATACATATATAAGGGGAGGTACTAGCTCCAACTCGGTTTTACAGTGAAAACTGCAGGAACTTCAAACCAGCACTAGGAAAAAGACTGAGAAACCAGTGTAAAAGTTTCCCCCGCAAACCGTTCCCTTGGTGCTAGATGAACGAAAGTCTGGCCACAAGCTTAGATCTGAGAGATAATTGTGTATGAAAGCCGTCCTTCACATAGATTGTTGGGAACACAAAGCTCCTTTTCAGTTGCAAACTCCACTCCATAAATATATATGGGGTGGTACTAGCTCCAATTCGATTTTACAGTGAAAATTTCAAGAACTTCAAACCGGCACTAGGAAACAGACTGAGAAACCAGAGTAAAAGTTTTTCCTGCATCCCGTTCCCTTGGTGCTAGATGAACGAACGTTTCTCCACATGCTCAGTTCTGAGAGATAAGTGTGTGTGAAAGCCGTCCTTCACATAGCTTGTTGGGAACACAAAGTTTCTTTTCAATTGCAAACTCCACTCCATACATATATATGGGGAGGTACTAGCTCCAACACTGTTTTACAGTGAAAACTGCAGGAACTTCAAACCGGCACTAGGAAACAGACTGAGAAACAAGAGTAAATTTTCTCCTGCAACCCGTTCCATTTGTGCTAGATGAACGCACGTCTATCCACATGCTCATTTCTGATAGATAATTGTGTGTGAAAGTCGTCCTTCACCTAGCTTCTTGGGAACACAATGCTTATTTTCAGTGTCAAACTCCACTCCATACATATATAGGGGGAGGTACTAGCTCCAACTCGGTTTTACAGTGAAAACTGCAGGAAATTAAAATCGGCAGTAGGAAACAGACTGAGAACCCAGAGTAAAAGTTTCTCCTGCAACTAGTTCCCTTGGTGTTCGATGAACGAAAGTCTCTCCACATGCTCATTTCAGAGGGATAAGTGTGTGTGAAGCCGTCCTTCACTTAGCTTGTTGGGAACACAATGTTTATTTTCAGTTGCAAATTCCACTCCATTCATATATAGGGGGATGTTTTCGATCCAACTCGGTTTTACAGTGAAAACTGCAGGAACTTCAAAACGGCACTAGGAAACATGCTGAGAAACCAGAGTAAAATTTCTCCTGCAACCCGTTCCCTTGGTGCTAGATGAACGAACGTATCTCCACATGCTTAGTTCTGAGAGATAATTGTGTGTGAAAGCCGTCCTTCACCGAGCTTGTTGGGAACACATAGTTTCATTTCAGTTGCAAACTCCACTACATACATATATATTCTGAGGTACTAGCTCCAACTCGGTTTTCCAGTGAAATCTGCAGGAAATTCAAACCGGCACTAGGAAACAGACTGAGAACCCAGAGTAAAATTTCTCCTGCAACCATTTCCCTTGGTGCTCGATGAACGAACGTCTATCCACATGCTCATTTCTGAGGGATAAGTGTGTATGAAAGCCGTCCTTCACCTAGCTTGTTGGGAACACAATGTTTCTTTTCAGTTGCAAACTCCACTCCATACATATTTATAGGTAGGTACTAGCTCCAACACTGTTTTACAGTGAAAACTGCAGGAACATCAAACCGGCACTAGGAAACAGACTGAGAAACCAGTGTAAAAGTTTCCCCTGCAACCCTTTCCCTTGGTGCTAGATGAACGAACGTCTCTCCACAAGCTTAGATCTGAGAGCTAAGTGTGTATGAAAGCCGTCCTTCACCTAGCTTGTTGGGAACAAAAAGTTCCTTTTTTAGTTGCAAACTCCACTCCATACATATATATGGGGAGGTACTAGCTCCAACTCTGTTTTACAGTGAACCCTGCAGGAACTTCAAACCGGCACTAGGAATCAGACTGAGAAATTAGTGTAATAGTTTTTCCTGCAAACTGTTCCCTTGGATCTAGATGAACGAAAGTCTCTAAACATGCTCAGTTCTGAGAGATAAGTGTGTGTCAACCCGTACTTCACATAGTTTGTTGGTAATACAATGTTTATTTTCAGTTGCAAATTCCACTCCATACATATATATGGTGTGGTACTAACTCCAATTCGAATTTAGAGTGAAAACTGAAGGAAATTCAAACCGGCACTGAGAAACACAGTGAGAAACCAGAGTAAAAGTTTCTCCTGCATCCCGTTCCCTTGGTGCTAGATGAACGAACGTCTCTCCACATGCTCAGTTCTGAGAGATAAGTGTGTGTGAACGCCGTCCTTCACGTATCTTGTTGGAAACACAAATTTTCTTTTCAGTTGCTAACTCCACACCATACATATATATGGGGAGGTTCTAGCTCCAACTCGGTTGTACGGTGAAAACTGCAAGATCATCAAACCGGCACTAGGAAACACACTGAGAACCCAGAGTAAAAGTTTCTCTTGCAACACGTTCCCTTGTTGCTAGATGAACGAACGTCTCTCCACATGCTCAGTTCTGAGAGATAAGTGTGTATGAAAGCCGTCCTTCACCTAGCTTGTTGGGAACACAAAGTTCCTTTTCATTTGCAAACTCCACTCCATACATATATATGGTGTGGTACTAACTCCAATTCGATTTTAGAGTGAAAACTGAAGGAAATTCAAACCGGCACTGAGAAACACAGTGAGAAACCAGAGTAAAAGTTTCTCCTGCAACCCGTTCCCTTGGTGCTAGATGAACGAACGTCTCTCCACATGCTCAGTTCTGAGAGATAAGTGTGTGTGAAAGCCGACCTTCACCTATCTTGTTGGGAACACAAATTTTCTTTTCAGTTGCTAACTTCAAACCACACATATATATGGGGAGGTACTAGCTCCAACTCGGTTGTACGGTGAAAAATGCAAGATCATCAAACCGGCACTAGGAAACACACTGAGAACCCAGATTAAAAGTTTCTCTTGCAACACGTTCCCTTGGTGCTAGATGAACGAACGTCTCTCCACATGCTCAGTTCTGAGAGATAATTGTGTATGAAAGCCGTCCTTCACCTAGCTTGTTGGGAACACAAAGTTTCTTTTCAGTTGCAAACTCCACTCCATACATATATATGGGGAGGTAATAGATCCAACCCTGTTTTACAGTGAAACCTGCAGGAACTTCAAACCGGCACTAGGAAACAAACTGAGAAACAAGAGTAAATGTTTCTCCTGCAACCCGTTCCGTTGGATCTAGATGAATGAAAGTCTCTCCATATGCTCAGTTCTGAGAGATAAGTGTGTGCGAAGCCGTACTTCACATAGTTTGTTGGTAATACAATGTTTATTTTCAGTTGCAAATTCCACTCCATACATATATATGGGGAGTTACTAGCTCCAAATCGGATTTACAGTGAAAACTGCAGGAACTTCAAAACGGCACTAGGAAACAGACTGAGAAACCAGAGTAAATGTTTCTCCTGGAAACCTTTCCCTTGATGCTAGGTGAAAGATCATCTCGCCACATGCTCAATTCTGAGAGATAATTGTGTGTGAAAGACGTCCTTCACCTAGCTTGTTGGGATCACAAAGTTTTTTCAGTTGCAACTACATTCCATACATATATATGGGGATGTAATAGCTCCAACTCGGTTTTACAGTGAAAACTGCAGGAACTTCAAACCGGCATTAGGAAACAGACTGAGAAACCAGAGTAAAGTTTTTGCTGCAACTTGTTCCCATGGTGCTAGATGAACGAAAGTCTCTCCACATGCTCAGATCTGAGAGATAAGTGTGTTTGAAAGGCGTCCTTCAATTAGCTTGTTGGGAACACAATGTTTCTTTCAGTTGCAAACCCCACTCCATACATATATAGGCGAAGTATTAGATCCAACTCGGTTTTACAGTGAAAACTGCAGGAAGTTCAAACCGGCACTAGGAAACAGACTGAGAAACCAGAGTAAAAGTTTCCCCTGCAAACCGTTCCCTTGGTGCTAGATGAACGAAAGTCTGGCCACAAGCTTAGATCTGAGAGATAAGAGTGTATGAAAGCCGTCCTTCACATAGATTGTTGGGAACACAAAGCTCCTTTTCAGTTGCAAACTCCACTCCATAAATATATATGGGGTGGTACTAGCTCCAATTCGATTTTACAGTGAAAATTTCAAGAACTTCAAACCGGCACTAGGAAACAGACTGAGAAACAAGAGTAAAGTTTCTCCTGCAACCCGTTCCATTTGTGCTAGATGAACGCACGTCTATCCACATGCTCATTTCTGATAGAGAATTGTGTGTGAAAGTCGTCCTTCACCTAGCTTTATGGGAACACAGTGCTTATTTTCAGTGTCAAACTCCACTCCATATATATATAGAGGGGGTGGTACTAGCTCCAACTCGGTTTTACAGTGAAAACTGCAGGAAATTAAAATCGGCAGTAGGAAACAGACTGAGAACCCAGAGTAAAAGTTTCTCCTGCAACTAGTTCCCTGGTGTTCGATGAACGAAAGTCTCTCCACATGCTCATTTCAGAGGGATAAGTGTGTGTGAAGCCGTCCTTCACTTAGCTTGTTGGGAACACAATGTTTATTTTCAGTTGCAAATTCCACTCCATTCATATATAGGGGGATGTTTTCGATCCAACTCGGTTTTACAGTGAAAACTGCAGGAACTTCAAAACGGCACTAGGAAACATGCTGAGAAACCAGAGTAAAATTTCTCCTGCAACCCGTTCCCTTGGTGCTAGATGAACGAACGTATCTCCACATGCTTAATTCTGAGAGATAATTGTGTGTGAAAGCCATCCTTCACCGAGCTTGTTGGGAACACATAGTTTCATTTCAGTTGCAAACTCCACTCCATACATATATATTCTGAGGTACTAGCTCCAACTCGGTTTTCCAGTGAAATCTGCAGGAAATTCAAACCGGCACTAGGAAAAAGACTGAGAACCCAGAGTAAAATTTCTCCTGCAACCATTTCCCTTGGTGCTCGATGAACGAACGTCTATCCACATGCTCATTTCTGAGGGATAAGTGTGTATGAAAGCCGTCCTTCACCTAGCTTGTTGGGAACCCAATGTTTCTTTTCAGTTGCAAACTCCACTCCATACATATATATAGGTAGGTACTAGCTCCAACACTGTTTTACAGTGAAAACTGCAGGAACATCAAACCGGCACTAGGAAACAGACTGAGAAACCAGAGTAAAAGTTTCTCCTGCAACCCGTTCCCTTTGTGCTAGGTGAACGAACGTCTCTCCACATGCTCAGTTCTGAGAGATAAGTGTGTGTGAAAGCCGTCCTTCACCTATCTTGTTGGGAACACAAATTTTCTTTTCAGTTGCTAACTCCACACCATACATATATATGGGGATGTATTGGCTCCAACTCGGTTTTACAGTGAAAACTGCAGGAACTTCAAACCGGCACTAGGAAACAGACTGAGAAACCAGTGTAAAAGTTTCCCTGCAACCCGTTCCCTTGGTGCTAGATGAACGAACGTCTCTCCACAAGCTTAGATCTGAGAGCTAAGTGTGTATGAAAGCCGTCCTTCACCTAGCTTGTTGGGAACAAAAAGTTCCTTTTTTAGTTGCAAACTCCACTCCAAACATATATATGGGGAGGTACTAGCTCCAACTCTGTTTTACAGTGAACCCTGCAGGAATTTCAAACCGGCACTAGGAATCAGACTGAGAAACTAGTGTAATAGTTTTCCTGCAAACTGTTCCCTTGGATCTAGATGAACGAAAGTCTCTAAACATGCTCAGTTCTGAGAGATAGGTGTGTGTCAACCCGTACTTCACATAGTTTGTTGGTAATACAATGTTTATTTTCAGTTGCAAATTCCACTCCATACATATACATGGTGTGGTACTAACTCCAATTCGAATTTAGAGTGAAAACTGAAGGAAATTCAAACCGGCACTGAGAAACACACTGAGAACCCAGAGTAAAAGTTTCTCTTGCAACACGTTCCCTTGTTGCTAGATGAACGAACGTCTCTCCACATGCTCAGTTCTGAGAGATAAGTGTGTATGAAAGCCGTCCTTCACCAAGCTTGTTGGGAACACAAAGTTCCTTTTCATTTGCAAACTCCACTCCATACATATATATGGTGTGGTACTAACTCCAATTCAATTTTAGAGTGAAAACTGAAGGAAATTCAAACCGGCACTGAGAAACACAGCGAGAAACCAGAGTAAAAGTTTCTCCTGCAACCCGTTCCTTTGGTGCTAGATGAACGAACGTCTCTCCACATGCTCAGTTCTGAGAGATAAGTGTGTGTGAAAGCCGACCTTCACCTCTCTTGTTGGGAACACAAATTTTCTTTTCAGTTGCTAACTTCAAACCACACATATATATGGGGAGGTACTAGCTCCAACTCGGTTGTACGGTGAAAAATGCAAGATCATCAAACCGGCACTAGGAAACACACTGAGAACCCAGATTAAAAGTTTCTCTTGCAACATGTTCCCTTGGTGCTAGATGAACGAACGTCTCTCCACATGCTCAGTTCTGAGAGATAATTGTGTATGAAAGCCGTCCTTCACCTAGCTTGTTGGGAACACAAAGTTTCTTTTCAGTTGCAAACTCCACTCCATACATATATATGGGGAGGTAATAGATCCAACCCTGTTTTACAGTGAAACCTGCAGGAACTTCAAACCGGCACTAGGAAACAAACTGAGAAACAAGAGTAAATATTTCTCCTGCAACCCGTTCCATTGGATCTAGATGAATGAAAGTCTCTCCATATGCTCAGTTCTGAGAGATAAGTGTGTGCGAACCCGAACTTCACATATTTTGTTGGTAATACAATGTATATTTTCAGTTGCAAATTCCACTCCATACATATATATGGGGAGTTACTATCTCCAAATCGGATTTACAGTGAAAACTGCAGGAACTTCAAAACGGCACTAGGAAACAGACTGAGAAACCAGAGTAAATGTTTCTCCTGGAAACCTTTCCCTTGATGCTAGGTGAAAGTTCATCTCGCCACATGCTCAATTCTGAGAGATAATTGTGTGTGAAAGACGTCCTTCACCTAGCTTGTTGGGAACACAAAGTTTTTTCAGTTGCAACTACATTCCATACATATATATGGGGATGTAATAGCTCCAACTCGGTTTTACAGTGAAAACTGCAGGAACTTCAAACCGGCATTAGGAAACAGACTGAGAAACCAGAGTAAAGTTTTTGCTGCAACTTGTTCCCATGGTGCTAGATGAACGAAAGTCTCTCCACATGCTCAGATCTGAGAGATAAGTGTGTTTGAAAGGCGTCCTTCAATTAGCTTGTTGGGAACACAATGTTTCATTCAGTTGCAAACCCCACTCCATACATATATAGGCGAAGTATTAGATCCAACTCGGTTTTACAGAGAAAACTGCAGGAAGTTCAAACCGGCACTAGGAAACAGACTGAGAAACCAGAGTAAAAGTTTCCCCTGCAAACCGTTCCCTTGGTGCTAGATGAACGAAAGTCTGGCCACAAGCTTAGATCTGAGAGATAAGTGTGTATGAAAGCCGTCCTTCACATAGATTGTTGGGAACACAAAGCTCCTTTTCAGTTGCAAACTCCACTCCATAAATATATATGGGGTGGTACTAGCTCCAATTCGATTTTACAGTGAAAATTTCAAGAACTTCAAACCGGCACTAGGAAACAGACTGAGAAACCAGAGTAAAAGTTTTCCCTGCATCCCGTTCCCTTGGTGCTAGATGAACGAACGTTTCTCCACATGCTCAGTTCTGAGAGATAAGTGTGTGTGAAAGCCGTCCTTCACATAGCTTGTTGGGAACACAAAGTTACTTTTCAATTGCAAACTCCACTCCATACATATATATGGGGAGGTACTAGATCCAACACTGTTTTACAGTGAAAACTGCAGGAACTTCAAACCGGCACTAGGAAACAGACTGAGAAACAAGAGTAAAGTTTCTCCTGCAACCCGTTCCATTTGTGCTAGATGAACGCACGTCTATCCACATGCACATTTCTGATAGATAATTGTGTGTGAAAGTCGTCCTTCACCTAGCTTCTTGGGAACACAATGCTTATTTTCAGTGTCAAACTCCACTCCATACATATATAGGGGGAGGTACTAGCTCCAACTCGGTTTTACAGTGAAAACTGCACGAAATTAAAATCGGCAGTAGGAAACAGACTGAGAACCCAGAGTAAAAGTTTCTCCTGCAACTAGTTCCCTTGGTGTTCGATGAACGAAAGTCTCTCCACATGCTCATTTCAGAGGGATAAGTGTGTGTGAAGCCGTCCTTCACTTAGCTTGTTGGGAACACAATGTTTATTTTCAGTTGCAAATTCCACTCCATTCATATATAGGGGGATGTTTTCGATCCAACTCGGTTTTACAGTGAAAACTGCAGGAACTTCAAAACGGCACTAGGAAACATGCTGAGAAACCAGAGTAAAATTTCTCCTGCAACCCGTTCCCTTGGTGCTAGATGAACGAACGTATCTCCACATCCTTAGTTCTGAGAGATAATTGTGTGTGAAAGCCGTCCTTCACCGAGCTTGTTGGGAACACATAGTTTCATTTCAGTTGCAAACTCCACTCCATACATATATATTCTGAGGTACTAGATCCAACTCGGTTTTCCAGTGAAATCTGCAGGAAATTCAAACCGGCACTAGGAAACAGACTGAGAACCCAGAGTAAAATTTCTCCTGCAACCATTTCCCTTGGTGCTCGATGAACGAACGTCTATCCACATGCTCATTTCTGAGGGATAAATGTGTATGAAAGCCGTCCTTCACCTAGCTTGTTGGGAACCCAATGTTTCTTTTCAGTTGCAAACTCCACTCCATACATATTTATAGGTAGGTACTAGCTCCAACACTGTTTTACAGTGAAAACTGCAGGAACATCAAACCGGCACTAGGAAACAGACTGAGAAATCAGAGTAAAAGTTTCTCCTGCAACCCGTTCCCTTGGTGCTAGATGAACGAACGTATCTCCACATGCTTAGTTCTGAGAGATAATTGTGTGTGAAAGCCGTCCTTCACCGAGCTTGTTGGGAACACATAGTTTCATTTCAGTTGCAAACTCCACTCCATACAGATATATTATGCGGAGGTACTAGCTCCAACTCGTTTTTCCAGTGAAAGTCTGCAGGAATTCAAACCGGCACTAGGAAACAGACTGAGAACCCAGAGTAAAATTTCTCCTTGCAACCATTTCCCTTGGTGCTCGATGAACGACGTCTATCCACATTGCTCATTTCTGAGTGATAAGTGTGTGTGAAAGCCGTCCTTCACCTAGCTTGTTGGGAACCAACAAGTAACTTTTCTGTTGCAAACCCAACTCCATACATATATAAGGGGAGGTACTAGCTCCAACTCGGATTTACAGTGAAAACTGCAGGAACTCCATACCGGCACTAGGAAACAGACTGAGAAACCAGAGTAAAAGTTTCTCCTGCAACCCGTTCCCTTGGTGCTAGATTAGCGAACGTCTCTCCACATGCTCAGTTCTGGAGATAAGTGTGTGTGAAAGCCGTCCTTCACCTAACTGTTGGGAACACAAAGTTTCTCTTCAGTGCAAACTCCAATCCATACATATATAAGGGAGGTACTAGCTCCAACCGGTTTTACACTGAAACTGCAGGAACTTCAACCGAGCAACTAGGAAACAGACTGAGAAACCAGAGTAAAAGTTTTCTCCTGCAACCTTTTCCATTTGTGCTAGATGAACGAACGTCTCCACATGCTCAGTTCTGAGAGATAAGTGGTGTGAAAGCCATCCTTCACCTACTTGTTGGGAACAATAAGTTTATCTCTCAGTTGCAAACTCAATCCTTACATATATATGGGGAGGTACTAGCTCCAACTCGGTTTACACTGTAAACTGCAGGAACTTCAACCGGCACTAGAAACAGACTGAGAAACCAGATAATAGTTTCCCCTTCAACCCGTTCCCTTGGTGCTAGATGACGA